>NC_059214.1:585000-697500 GCF_020615455.1 Coregonus clupeaformis
TGGAACATCACCTCTGCACCATGTTTCCTGTAGTACTACAATATCAACATCATCAATTTCTTTAAGGAAGTCTGGGTTTCTGCTCTTTAGCCCAAAAGCAGAGGACTTCAATCCTTGTAAATTCCAACATGCAACGTAAATAGACTTCATAACTGTTTTTTCTTTACCTTCAAAATGAGATAAACACTCACAATCCAACAAGAACTATTAAAATAGGATTTTTCAATTAAGGTAAACTCTTATAATGCAAATGTGATTTGTTTATCATTTAAGATAGCATTTGTGTCATGCCACTTGGGTGGATGTAGTGTGAGGATGGTGGAGTTCTTGTGCTCATCTTACCATGACCCTCGGCCTATCACATGTGAGCATAGTAGATTCAGCATTTGTTTGATGTCACTCATTTCGTTGGTGGGAGCTGGGCCAGTTGCTCCTCTCACAGCTTGTGCATAGCTCTGTCTGCCGGGCTGTGGCGCCTCCAGGTGTGGGTCTGTAGTGGGGGGAGGGGGGTGTTAGGCCTCGTCTGGGTGGGTCTGAAGCTGGGCTGGGGTGGTCTGTGCTGCGCTGGCTGTGGTGGACATTGAGGTTGGTGGTGCTGTGGCCGTGGCTGTGGGGTCCAGGGTGCTGGTCCGGGGTGTTGTCTCGGTGATCTCGGGGGGGGTGGAGATTGCTCCGCTGTTCCTGGGTGGAGAGGTCGGGATGAGGTTTAAAGCGACGTCCCTGAGAGTCTTAGCAAGGATGGGGACTGTCTCCCTGTACAGGTGAACATGGTCATAGAGACAGTCCAGATCGAGGGTGGGATGGTGGGCCAGGTGTACATTGGGTCGCAGGGCACAGTCCCGGGAGAGGCTGGCGTTTATTCTTTGGATTGTGGCAGGGTGGAAGTCCTTCCTCTGTAGAAGGGTTGACACCACAATCCTTGAGTTGGGGAAGATTGCGGAGGCCTTCTCAATCACTCCCCGTAGTGAAGTTGCCACCCTCTCCTGCTGAGCACGCAGGTCGTTGCTTCCGGTGTGTATGATTATGTGGCTTGGCGACCCGAGCTGGGCCTTATCAAGCAGCACCATGGCACTATGCGTTGTTGGGCACCACACCTTTCTCGTTTTGTGTCTAGGGAAAAGTTTATTCTCCTGAACAAACTTCCCATTTGAGTCCATCAACAGGACAATCTCAGCCAGTGTTTCTTCTGGACTGGAGGGGGTAGAGTTGGGGCGGTGGGTGTTGGAGCTGGGGTGTGGCTGGTCTGTGTCGGTGCCGCTGTCAGTGGGAGGCTGTTCTGTGGGGCTGGGGGAGGCATGTAGCCGGCAGGGCTGGGGAGGCCTGGCTGGTTGAGGTGGGCTCCTCTGCTGTGTGAGGGCAGGTCATAGAGTGGTGATCTAGCTGCTCCTGCAGCCTGTCCTCTGTTCTTTTTCTCTCCTGCAGCTCCTCTCTTAGTGTGGTCAGCACGTTATTACTGCTCTGCCTGTCTTTTTGGAGCTCTCTCACATCCTTTGTTAGATCAGCCAGCTCTCTCTTGAGTCCGTCTCTCTCTTGTTGAACTTCTTTCAGTTGTGTTGCAAGGCTGCTGTCCTGCTCTGTCCGCACCTTGGCTAGGAGCTCCTCTAAGGTGTGGATGTCTGGTTGCTGTTTGCTCACACTCTCCCTGAGCAGGACCACCTCCCCCTCCAGTTTGGTGAACTGATCCCTCATGGCAGCCATGGTGGTGAGGAGGGCCTGAGCCTGCTCTGCACTGAGGGGGTCGCTCTCCTCCTGGGGATGTCCTCCACTATGGCGGGAAGAGAGGTGCTGGATGTGCCTTTTTGGGTGGGGATAGTGGGGGTGGTGCTGGTGGAGTTTGTCTTGTGGGAAGGCATGTCACTGGTGGTGTCCTTCTCTCTCTCTGCTCTCTCCTTAATGGTCTGAAAGTCTGTTTCAAACAGCCTAAAGTTTCCTTGCACCATGACAGTCCCAGTCTTTTAGAGGTTGACTTTCAGCTTCCACCCATTACAGATTCCCTCTTTCTTTACGGATGGGTAGTGAGAGCAGACTGCTGAGCGCCATGCATTTGGCTGGTCAGTGAGAAAGATGAGATTACTCACGTCACCGTTTTTGTAGAGGTCTGTGAAAAGGGTTTCTGACCTCCCCTTTAGTAGATTCTGTTTAAAAGCTTTCCTTGTTGTGTCATTTTTGGCCTCTGGAGGGTAGAGAATGGACTCAGCGCTGAGGGGGAGTGGGGACATGGTGCCTGTGGGCTCTGGAGGGTAGAGAATGGACTCAGCGCTGAGGGGGAGTGGGGACATGGTGCCTGTGGGCTCTGCTACTACTGCTGCTGCTGCTCTGTTCTGCTGCACCGTTGCCATGGCAACCTGTTTTGTTTGTCTGCTACTGTTGCTAGCTAGCTCCTGTTTAGCTAAAAAAACAGCAAAAAGAGAGAGAAATTTTCACACACAAAAACAGAAGATATGTTTAAAGTTAGAGTCCGTGCTTCTTTTTGATTTACTCACTCAGTTTGGTCGTTTGATGTAGTTGTATTAACTCCCCTTGCTAGGTTTGTTCTAGCTCAATTTTCTGGCTGGCTTGTTAGCCTGCTGGCTAGGTTTTTGTTGTGTAGCTAGTTAGCGTGAGTCAAAACTTCTTAATTTGAGGCGCAAAGTTACTTTTTTTCTATTCTGATTTAATAAAGTTGTTGTTCATCACTTCTTGTCTTGAATTCTTTTTAGATTCGAGTGTTTATCTCATTCTAAAAACAAGAAAACTGAAATAAATCAGGAGCTCATGTTGAGCATGACCTCTCTCTCTCTCTCTCTCCCTCACTCTCTCTCCCTCACTCTCTCTCTCTCACTCTCTCTCTCTCTCTCTCTCTCTCGCTCTCATTCTCTCTCAATTCAATTTAAGGGGCTTTATTGGCATGGGAAACTAAAGTGAAATAAACAATAAAAAATGAACAGTAAACATTACACACTATCTCTCTCTAGGATACATTAGGGGAAGTTCCTTTGCTTTTGTCAACTACTTTATCCCCCTCATACAAAACTTTATCCCCCTCAAACTAAACCTTGCTCACTCTTGTTTCAACTGCTCTTTGATTCCATCGGTTTAATTCAAGGTTTACATTTGTTTCAAGTGCGGTTTTTTACTGAAAATGGACAGATGACACTAGTATGGAGAGATGTGGGTGTGGGGGGAGAGAGAGGAGAGACGGGTGTCGATGGGTTTGGTTGAATAAACTCTCTATCTCCCTTCCATCTCTTGATAGGTAATACAAGTGAATGTAATTGCTGCATTTGACCTGGGATCCAAAATAAAATAAAATATTCTATAAGTTACAAAATTAGATTTCATGATATTACTTGGTCTTTAGACATCTATTCACTGCAGGCCACTACCCTTCAAGTACGGAGCAAATGTTCAAATTAAGGAAATTCCCTGAATGTTGCTTTTTTTAATGGATACTAGATGTGACTTGTTATGATCCAGTCACATGTGACAGATGTGACATGCAAAGTTCAAGTGTCATACAAAGTGGGTAATGTTGAGCACCCACATCCTGTCTGTTACTCATTGCATTAAATATCTTAAACATATACAGTTGAAGGTGTGGTCTGTACCTTGTGAATATTCCCTTTTGATTGCACAAATATTCCCATTTGTTGTCTCTGCTATAAAATATATATATATTTTTTTCAGAATTACAGCCACAGATATACAGTACCAGTTAAAAGTTTGGACACACCTACTCATTCAAGGGTTTTTCTTTATTTGTACTATTCTTTACATTGTAGAATAATAGTGAAAACATCAAAACTATGAAATAGGAATCATGTAGTAACCAAAGAAGTGTTATATATTTTATGTTTGAGTTTCTTCAAATAGCCACCCTTTGCCTTGATGACAGCTTTGCACACTCTTGGCATTCTCTCAACCAGCTTCCCCTGGAATGCTTTTCCAACAGTCTTGAAGGAGTTCCCACATATGCTGAGCACTTGTTGGCTGCTTTTCCTTCACTCTGCGGTCCGACTCATCCCAAACCATCTCAATTGGGTTGAGGTCGGGGGATTGTGGAGGCCAGGTCATCTGATGCAGCACTCCATCACTCTCCTTCTTGGTAAAATAGCCTGGAGGTGTGTTGGGTCATTGTCCTGTTGAAAAGCAAATGATAGTCCCACTAAGCCCAAACCAGATGGGATGGCGTATCGCTGCAGAATGCTTTGGTAGCCATGCTGGTTAAGTGTTCCTTGAAATCTATTATTTTATTTTTGGGGTATTTTACCCCCTTTTTCTCCCCAATTTCGTGATATTCAATTGGAAGTTACAGTCTTGTCTCATTGCTGCAACTCCCGTGCGGACACGGAAGAGGCGAAGGTCGAGAGTCGTGCGTCCTCCGAAACACAACCCAACCGAGCCGCACTGCTTCTTAAAACAGTGCCCGCTTAACCCGGAAGCAAGCCGCACCAATGTGTCGGAGGAAACACCGTACACCTGGCGACCGAGTCAGCGTGCACTGCGCCCGGCCCGCCACAGGAGTCGCTAGTGTGCGATGGGACAAGAACATCCCTGCCAGCCAAACCCTCCCCTACCCTGGACGACGCTGGGCCAATTGTGCGCCGCCCCATGGGTCTCCCGGTCGCGTCCGGATGCCACAGAGCCTGGACTCTAACCAGTGCCATGGAAACATAGTTACAGCCGCTGACAGAATGTCCTTGCCTTGCTACATTCAGTGTCAATAATAAAGTATTAAAATAAAAATATACATTTCCCTTTTATTATAGGTATATAATAAAACCCAAACTACCTGTTGAATATTACACAGTTCAATACATTAATTGAAAGATTACATGCATTTCACATTTTGTTTTGCATGACAATATACTCTATATGCCAATTTTTTTACATGGTAATAACCAATCACAGAGCAGCTTTATTCACAAGGTTATGCGACTTAGAAGAATATGATTTTTCCTTGACCCAGACTGAAATATGATTAGTGTAAATGTTATCACTGGATCCTTTGTGGATTAAATATATATATGATCCCAAGGAGACCACCAGTCCATAGCCTTCATCTTATTCCTCCACAGATCACCCTGGTGTATGGTTTGGTCTGGGACAGATCTCCTCCTCAGTGTATGGTCTGGTCTGGGACAGATCTCCTCCTCAGTGTATGGTTTGGTCTGGGACAGATCTCCTCCTCAGTGTATGGTCTGGTCTGGGACAGATCTCCTCCTCAGTGTATGGTCTGGTCTGGGACAGATCTCCTCCTCAGTGTATGGTCTGGTCTGGGACAGATCTCCTCCTCAGTGTATGGTCTGGTCTGGGACAGATCTCCTCCCTGGTGTATGGTCTGGTCTGGGACATATCTCCTCCTCAGTGTATGGTCTGGTCTGGGACAGATCTCCTCCTCAGTGTATGGTCTGGTCTGGGACAGATCTCCTCCCTGGTGTATGGTCTGGTCTGGGACAGATCTCCTCCCTGGTGTATGGTCTGGTCTGGGACAGATCTCCTCCTCAGTGTATGGTCTGGTCTGGGACATATCTCCTCCTCAGTGTATGGTCTGGTCTGGGACAGATCTCCTCCTCAGTGTATGGTCTGGTCTGGGACAGATCTCCTCCCGGTGTATGGTCTGGTCTGGGACAGATCTCCTCCTCAGTGTATGGTCTGGTCTGGGACAGATCTCCTCCTCAGTGTATGGTCTGGTCTGGGACAGATCTCCTCCTCAGTGTATGGTCTGGTCTGGGACAGATCTCCTCCTCAGTGTATGGTCTGGTCTGGGACAGATCTCCTCCTCAGTGTATGGTCTGGTCTGGGACAGATCTCCTCCTCAGTGTATGGTCTGGTCTGGGACAGATCTCCTCCCTGGTGTATGGTCTGGTCTGGGACAGATCTCCTCCTCAGTGTATGGTCTGGTCTGGGACAGATCTCCTCCTCAGTGTATGGTCTGGTCTGGGACAGATCTCCTCCTCAGTGTATGGTCTGGTCTGGGACAGATCTCCTCCTCAGTGTATGGTCTGGTCTGGGACAGATCTCCTCCTCAGTGTATGGTCTGGTCTGGGACAGATCTCCTCCTCAGTGTATGGTCTGGTCTGGGACAGATCTCCTCCCTGGTGTATGGTCTGGTCTGGGACAGATCTCCTCCTCAGTGTATGGTCTGGTCTGGGACAGATCTTCTCCACAGTGTATGGTCTGGTCTGGGACAGATCTCCTCCCTGGTGTATGGTCTGGTCTGGGACAGATCTCCTCCCTGGTGTATGGTCAGGTCTGGGACAGATCTCCTCCCTGGTGTATGGTCTGGTCTGGGACAGATCTCCTCCTCAGTGTATGGTCTGGTCTGGGACAGATCTCCTCCCTGGTGTATGGTCTGGTCTGGGACAGATCTCCTCCTCAGTGTATGGTCTGGTCTGGGACAGATCTCCTCCTCAGTGTATGGTCTGGTCTGGGACAGATCTCCTCCCTGGTGTATGGTCTGGTCTGGGACAGATCTCCTCCTCAGTGTATGGTCTGGTCTGGGACAGATCTCCTCCTCAGTGTATGGTCTGGTCTGGGACAGATCTCCTCCCTGGTGTATGGTCTGGTCTGGGACAGATCTCCTCCTCAGTGTATGGTCTGGTCTGGTCTGGGACAGATCTCCTCCTCAGTGTATGGTCTGGTCTGGTCTGGGACAGATCTCCTCCTCAGTGTATGGTCTGGTCTGGGACAGATCTCCTCTTCAGTGTATGGTCTGGTCTGGGACAGATCTCCTCCTCAGTGTATGGTCTGGTCTGGGACAGATCTTCTCCACAGTGTATGGTCTGGTCTGGGACAGATCTCCTCCTCAGTGTATGGTCTGGTCTGGGACAGATCTTCTCCACAGTGTATGGTCTGGTCTGGGACAGATCTCCTCCTCAGTGTATGGTCTGGTCTGGGACAGATCTCCTCCCTGGTGTATGGTCTGGTCTGGGACAGATCTCCTCCTCAGTGTATGGTCTGGTCTGGGACAGATCTCCTCCTCAGTGTATGGTCTGGTCTGGTCTGGGACAGATCTCCTCCTCAGTGTATGGTCTGGTCTGGTCTGGGACAGATCTCCTCCTCAGTGTATGGTCTGGTCTGGGACAGATCTCCTCCTCAGTGTATGGTCTGGTCTGGGACAGATCTCCTCCTCAGTGTATGGTCTGGTCTGGGACAGATCTTCTCCACAGTGTATGGTCTGGTCTGGGACAGATCTCCTCCTCAGTGTATGGTCTGGTCTGGGACAGATCTCCTCCTCAGTGTATGGTCTGGTCTGGGACAGATCTCCTCCTCAGTGTATGGTCTGGTCTGGGACAGATCTCCTCCTCAGTGTATGGTCTGGTCTGGGACAGATCTCCTCCTCAGTGTATGGTCTGGTCTGGGACAGATCTCCTCCTCAGTGTATGGTCTGGTCTGGGACAGATCTCCTCCTCAGTGTATGGTCTGGTCTGGGACAGATCTCCTCCTCAGTGTATGGTCTGGTCTGGGACAGATCTCCTCCTCAGTGTATGGTCTGGTCTGGGACAGATCTCCTCCTCAGTGTATGGTCTGGTCTGGGACAGATCTCCTCCTCAGTGTATGGTCTGGGACAGATCTCCTCCCTGGTGTATGGTCTGGTCTGGGACAGATCTCCTCCTCAGTGTATGGTCTGGTCTGGGACAGATCTCCTCCTCAGTGTATGGTCTGGTCTGGGACAGATCTCCTCCCTGGTGTATGGTCTGGTCTGGGACAGATCTCCTCCTCAGTGTATGGTCTGGTCTAGGACAGATCTCCTCCTCAGTGTATGGTCTGGTCTGGGACAGATCTCCTCCTCAGTGTATGGTCTGGTCTGGGACAGATCTCCTCCTCAGTGTATGGTCTGGTCTGGGACAGATCTTCTCCACAGTGTATGGTCTGGTCTGGGACAGATCTCCTCCCTGGTGTATGGTCTGGTCTGGGACAGATCTCCTCCCTGGTGTATGGTCTGGTCTGGGACAGATCTCCTCCCTGGTGTATGGTCTGGTCTGGGACAGATCTCCTCCTCAGTGTTTGGTCTGGTCTGGGACAGATCTCCTCCCTGGTGTATGGTCTGGTCTGGGACAGATCTCCTCCTCAGTGTATGGTCTGGTCTGGGACAGATCTCCTCCCTGGTGTATGGTCTGGTCTGGGACAGATCTCCTCCTCAGTGTATGGTCTGGTCTGGGACAGATCTCCTCCTCAGTGTATGGTCTGGTCTGGGACAGATCTTCTCCACAGTGTATGGTCTGGTCTGGGACAGATCTCCTCCTCAGTGTATGGTCTGGTCTGGGACAGATCTCCTCCCTGGTGTATGGTCTGGTCTGGGACAGATCTCCTCCTCAGTGTATGGTCTGGTCTGGGACAGATCTCCTCCTCAGTGTATGGTCTGGTCTGGTCTGGGACAGATCTCCTCCTCAGTGTATGGTCTGGTCTGGTCTGGGACAGATCTCCTCCTCAGTGTATGGTCTGGTCTGGGACAGATCTCCTCCTCAGTGTATGGTCTGGTCTGGGACAGATCTCCTCCTCAGTGTATGGTCTGGTCTGGGACAGATCTCCCTCCTGGTGTATGGTCTGGTCTGGGACAGATCTCCTCCTCAGTGTATGGTCTGGTCTGGGACAGATCTCCTCCTCAGTGTATGGTCTGGTCTGGGACAGATCTCCTCCTCAGTGTATGGTCTGGTCTGGGACAGATCTCCTCCCTCAGTGTATGGTCTGGTCTGGGACAGATCTCCTCCTCAGTGTATGGTCTGGTCTGGGACAGATCTCCTCCTCAGTGTATGGTCTGGTCTGGGACAGATCTCCTCCTCAGTGTATTGGTCTGGTCTGGGACAGATCTCCTCCTCAGTGTATGGTCTGGTCTGGGACAGATCTCCTCCTCAGTGTATGGTCTGGTCTGGGACAGATCTCCTCCTCAGTGTATGGTCTGGTCTGGGACAGATCTCCTCCCTCGGTGTATGGTCTGGTCTGGGACAGATCTCCTCCTCAGTGTATGGTCTGGTCTGGGACAGATCTCCTCCTCAGTGTATGGTCTGGTCTGGGACAGATCTCCTCCTCAGTGTATGGTCTGGTCTGGGACAGATCTCCTCCTCAGTGTATGGTCTGGTCTGGGACAGATCTCCTCCTCAGTGTATGGTCTGGTCTGGGACAGATCTCCTCCTCAGTGTATGGTCTGGTCTGGGACAGATCTCCTCCTTGGTGTATGGTCTGGTCTGGGACAGATCTCCTCCTCAGTGTATGGTCTGGTCTGGGACAGATCTCCTCCTCAGTGTATGGTCTGGTCTGGGACAGATCTCCTCCTCAGTGTATGGTCTGGTCTGGGACAGATCTCCTCCCTGGTGTATGGTCTGGTCTGGGACAGATCTCCTCCCTAGTGTATGGTCTGGTCTGGGACAGATCTCCTCCTCAGTGTATGGTCTGGTCTGGGACAGATCTCCTCCTCAGTGTATGGTCTGGTCTGGGACAGATCTCCTCCCTCAGTGTATGGTCTGGTCTGGGACAGATCTCCTCCTCAGTGTATGGTCTGGTCTGGGACAGATCTCCTCCCTGGTGTATGGTCTGGTCTGGGACAGATCTCCTCCTCAGTGTATGGTCTGGTCTGGGACAGATCTCCTCCACAGTGTATGGTCTGGTCTGGGACAGATCTCCTCCCTGGTGTATGGTCTGGTCTGGGACAGATCTCCTCCTCAGTGTATGGTCTGGTCTGGGACAGATCTCCTCCTCAGTGTATGGTCTGGTCTGGTCTGGGACAGATCTCCTCCTCAGTGTATGGTCTGGTCTGGGACAGATCTCCTCCTCAGTGTATGGTCTGGTCTGGGACAGATCTCCTCCTCAGTGTATGGTCTGGTCTGGGACAGATCTCCTCCCCGGTGTATGGTCTGGTCTGGGACAGATCTCCTCCCTGGTGTATGGTCTGGTCTGGGACAGATCTCCTCCTCGGTGTATGGTCTGGTCTGGGACAGATCTCCTCCTCAGTGTATGGTCTGGTCTGGGACAGATCTCCTCCCTGGTGTATGGTCTGGTCTGGGACAGATCTCCTCCTCAGTGTATGGTCTGGTCTGGGACAGATCTCCTCCTCAGTGTATGGTCTGGTCTGGGACAGATCTCCTCCTCAGTGTATGGTCTGGTCTAGGACAGATCTCCTCCTCAGTGTATGGTCTGGTCTGGGACAGATCTCCTCCTCAGTGTATGGTCTGGTCTGGGACAGATCTCCTCCTCAGTGTATGGTCTGGTCTGGGACAGATCTCCTCCTCAGTGTATGGTCTGGTCTGGGACAGATCTCCTCCTCAGTGTATGGTCTGGTCTGGGACAGATCTCCTCCTCAGTGTATGGTCTGGTCTGGGACAGATCTCCTCCCTGGTGTATGGTCTGGTCTGGGACGTGACAGATCTCCTCCTCAGTGTATGGTCTGGTCTGGGACAGATCTCCTCCCTGGTGTATGGTCTGGTCTGGGACAGATCTCCTCCCTGGTGTATGGTCTGGTCTGGGACAGATCTCCTCCCTGGTGTATGGTCTGGTCTGGGACAGATCTCCTCCTCAGTGTATGGTCTGGTCTGGGACAGATCTCCTCCCTGGTGTATGGTCTGGTCTGGGACAGATCTCCTCCTCAGTGTATGGTCTGGTCTGGGACAGATCTCCTCCCTGGTGTATGGTCTGGTCTGGGACAGATCTCCTCCTCAGTGTATGGTCTGGTCTAGGACAGATCTCCTCCTCAGTGTATGGTCTGGTCTGGGACAGATCTCCTCCTCAGTGTATGGTCTGGTCTGGGACAGATCTCCTCCTCAGTGTATGGTCTGGTCTGGGACAGATCTCCTCCTCAGTGTATGGTCTGGTCTGGGACAGATCTCCTCCTCATTGTATGGTCTGGTCTGGGACAGATCTCCTCCTCAGTGTATGGTCTGGTCTGGGACATATCTCCTCCTCAGTGTATGGTCTGGTCTGGGACAGATCTCCTCCTCAGTGTATGGTCTGGTCTGGGACAGATCTCCTCCTCAGTGTATGGTCTGGTCTGGGACAGATCTCCTCCCTCAGTGTATGGTCTGGTCTGGGACAGATCTCCTCCCTGGTGTATGGTCTGGTCTGGGACAGATCTCCTCCTCAGTGTATGGTCTGGTCTGGGACAGATCTCCTCCTCAGTGTATGGTCTGGTCTGGGACAGATCTCCTCCCTGGTGTATGGTCTGGTCTGGGACAGATCTCTCCTTGGTGTATGGTCTGGTCTGGGACAGATCTCCTCCTCAGTGTATGGTCTGGTCTGGGACAGATCTCCTCCTCAGTGTATGGTCTGGTCTGGGACAGATCTCCTCCCTGGTGTATGGTCTGGTCTGGGACAGATCTCCTCCTCAGTGTATGGTCTGGTCTGGGACAGATCTCCTCCCTGGTGTATGGTCTGGTCTGGGACAGATCTCCTCCTCAGTGTATGGTCTGGTCTGGGACAGATCTCCTCCTCAGTGTATGGTCTGGTCTGGGACAGATCTCCTCCCTAGTGTATGGTCTGGTCTGGGACAGATCTCCTCCCTGGTGTATGGTCTGGTCTGGGACAGATCTCCTCCCTCAGTGTATGGTCTGGTCTGGGACAGATCTCCTCCTCAGTGTATGGTCTGGTCTGGGACAGATCTCCTCCTCAGTGTATGGTCTGGTCTGGGACAGATCTCCTCCTCAGTGTATGGTCTGGTCTGGGACAGATCTCCTCCTCAGTGTATGGTCTGGTCTGGGACAGATCTCCTCCTCAGTGTATGGTCTGGTCTGGGACAGATCTCCTCCTCAGTGTATGGTCTGGTCTGGGACAGATCTCCTCCTCAGTGTATGGTCTGGTCTGGGACAGATCTCCTCCTCAGTGTATGGTCTGGTCTGGGACAGATCTCCTCCCTGGTGTATGGTCTGGTCTGGGACAGATCTCCTCCCTCAGTGTATGGTCTGGTCTGGGACAGATCTCCTCCTCAGTGTATGGTCTGGTCTGGGACAGATCTCCTCCCTGGTGTATGGTCTGGTCTGGGACAGATCTCCTCCCTGGTGTATGGTCTGGTCTGGGACAGATCTCCTCCTCAGTGTATGGTCTGGTCTGGGACAGATCTCCTCCTCAGTGTATGGTCTGGTCTGGGACAGATCTCCTCCCTGGTGTATGGTCTGGTCTGGGACAGATCTCCTCCCCGGTGTATGGTCTGGTCTGGGACAGATCTCCTCCTCAGTGTATGGTCTGGTCTGGGACAGATCTCCTCCCTGGTGTATGGTCTGGTCTGGGACAGATCTCCTCCTCAGTGTATGGTCTGGTCTGGGACAGATCTCCTCCTCAGTGTATGGTCTGGTCTGGGACAGATCTCCTCCTCAGTGTATGGTCTGGTCTGGGACAGATCTCCTCCTCAGTGTATGGTCTGGTCTGGGACAGATCTCCTCCTCAGTGTATGGTCTGGTCTGGGACAGATCTCCTCCTCAGTGTATGGTCTGGTCTGGGACAGATCTCCTCCTCAGTGTATGGTCTGGTCTGGGACAGATCTCCTCCCTGGTGTATGGTCTGGTCTGGGACAGATCTCCTCCCTGGTGTATGGTCTGGTCTGGGACAGATCTCCTCCTCAGTGTATGGTCTGGTCTGGGACAGATCTCCTCCCTGGTGTATGGTCTGGTCTGGGACAGATCTCCTCCTCAGTGTATGGTCTGGTCTGGGACAGATCTCCTCCTCAGTGTATGGTCTGGTCTGGGACATATCTCCTCCCTGGTGTATGGTCTGGTCTGGGACATATCTCCTCCCTGGTGTATGGTCTGGTCTGGGACAGATCTCCTCCTCAGTGTATGGTCTGGTCTGGGACAGATCTCCTCCTCGGTGTATGGTCTGGTCTGGGACAGATCTCCTCCTCAGTGTATGGTCTGGTCTGGGACAGATCTCCTCCTCAGTGTATGGTCTGGTCTGGGACAGATCTCCTCCCTGGTGTATGGTCTGGTCTGGGACAGATCTCCTCCTCAGTGTATGGTCTGGTCTGGGACAGATCTCCTCCCTGGTGTATGGTCTGGTCTGGGACAGATCTCCTCCTCAGTGTATGGTCTGGTCTGGGACAGATCTCCTCCTCAGTGTATGGTCTGGTCTGGGACAGATCTCCTCCTCAGTGTATGGTCTGGTCTGGGACAGATCTCCTCCTCAGTGTATGGTCTGGTCTGGGACAGATCTCCTCCTCAGTGTATGGTCTGGTCTGGGACAGATCTCCTCCCTGGTGTATGGTCTGGTCTGGGACAGATCTCCTCCCCAGTGTATGGTCTGGTCTGGGACAGATCTCCTCCTCAGTGTATGGTCTGGTCTGGGACAGATCTCCTCCCTGGTGTATGGTCTGGTCTGGGACAGATCTCCTCCCTGGTGTATGGTCTGGTCTGGGACAGATCTCCTCCTCAGTGTATGGTCTGGTCTGGGACAGATCTCCTCCTCAGTGTATGGTCTGGTCTGGGACAGATCTCCTCCTCAGTGTATGGTCTGGTCTGGGACAGATCTCCTCCTCAGTGTATGGTCTGGTCTGGGACAGATCTCCTCCTCAGTGTATGGTCTGGTCTGGGACAGATCTCCTCCTCAGTGTATGGTCTGGTCTGGGACAGATCTCCTCCTCAGTGTATGGTCTGGTCTGGGACAGATCTCCTCCCTCAGTGTATGGTCTGGTCTGGGACAGATCTCCTCCTCAGTGTATGGTCTGGTCTGGGACAGATCTCCTCCCTGGTGTATGGTCTGGTCTGGGACAGATCTCCTCCTCAGTGTATGGTCTGGTCTGGGACAGATCTCCTCCTCAGTGTATGGTCTGGTCTGGGACAGATCTCCTCCTCAGTGTATGGTCTGGTCTGGGACAGATCTCCTCCTCAGTGTATGGTCTGGTCTGGGACAGATCTCCTCCTCAGTGTATGGTCTGGTCTGGGACAGATCTCCTCCCTCAGTGTATGGTCTGGTCTGGGACAGATCTCCTCCTCGGTGTATGGTCTGGTCTGGGACAGATCTCCTCCTCAGTGTATGGTCTGGTCTGGGACAGATCTCCTCCTCAGTGTATGGTCTGGTCTGGGACAGATCTCCTCCTCAGTGTATGGTCTGGTCTGGGACAGATCTCCTCCTCAGTGTATGGTCTGGTCTGGGACAGATCTCCTCCTCAGTGTATGGTCTGGTCTGGGACAGATCTCCTCCTCAGTGTATGGTCTGGTCTGGGACAGATCTCCTCCTCAGTGTATGGTCTGGTCTGGGACAGATCTCCTCCTCAGTGTATGGTCTGGTCTGGGACAGATCTCCTCCCTAGTGTATGGTCTGGTCTGGGACAGATCTCCTCCTCAGTGTATGGTCTGGTCTGGGACAGATCTCCTCCTCAGTGTATGGTCTGGTCTGGGACAGATCTCCTCCTCAGTGTATGGTCTGGTCTGGGACAGATCTCCTCCTCAGTGTATGGTCTGGTCTGGGACAGATCTCCTCCTCAGTGTATGGTCTGGTCTGGGACAGATCTCCTCCCTCAGTGTATGGTCTGGTCTGGGACAGATCTCCTCCCTCAGTGTATGGTCTGGTCTGGGACAGATCTCCTCCTCAGTGTATGGTCTGGTCTGGGACAGATCTCCTCCTCAGTGTATGGTCTGGTCTGGGACAGATCTCCTCCTCAGTGTATGGTCTGGTCTGGGACAGATCTCCTCCTCAGTGTATGGTCTGGTCTGGGACAGATCTCCTCCTCAGTGTATGGTCTGGTCTGGGACAGATCTCCTCCTCAGTGTATGGTCTGGTCTGGGACAGATCTCCTCCTCAGTGTATGGTCTGGTCTGGGACAGATCTCCTCCTCAGTGTATGGTCTGGTCTGGGACAGATCTCCTCCTCAGTGTATGGTCTGGTCTGGGACAGATCTCCTCCCTCAGTGTATGGTCTGGTCTGGGACAGATCTCCTCCTCAGTGTATGGTCTGGTCTGGGACAGATCTCCTCCTCAGTGTATGGTCTGGTCTGGGACAGATCTCCTCCTCAGTGTATGGTCTGGTCTGGGACAGATCTCCTCCCTCAGTGTATGGTCTGGTCTGGGACAGATCTCCTCCCTCAGTGTATGGTCTGGTCTGGGACAGATCTCCTCCCTGGTGTATGGTCTGGTCTGGGACAGATCTCCTCCTCAGTGTATGGTCTGGTCTGGGACAGATCTCCTCCTCAGTGTATGGTCTGGTCTGGGACAGATCTCCTCCCTGGTGTATGGTCTGGTCTGGGACAGATCTCCTCCTCAGTGTATGGTCTGGTCTGGGACAGATCTCCTCCTCAGTGTATGGTCTGGTCTGGGACAGATCTCCTCCTCAGTGTATGGTCTGGTCTGGGACAGATCTCCTCCTCAGTGTATGGTCTGGTCTGGGACAGATCTCCTCCTCAGTGTATGGTCTGGTCTGGGACAGATCTCCTCCTCGGTGTATGGTCTGGTCTGGGACAGATCTCCTCCTCAGTGTATGGTCTGGTCTGGGACAGATCTCCTCCTCAGTGTATGGTCTGGTCTGGGACAGATCTCCTCCTCAGTGTATGGTCTGGTCTGGGACAGATCTCCTCCTCAGTGTATGGTCTGGTCTGGGACAGATCTCCTCCTCAGTGTATGGTCTGGTCTGGGACAGATCTCCTCCTCAGTGTATGGTCTGGTCTGGGACAGATCTCCTCCTCAGTGTATGGTCTGGTCTGGGACAGATCTCCTCCTCAGTGTATGGTCTGGTCTGGGACAGATCTCCTCCTCAGTGTATGGTCTGGTCTGGGACAGATCTCCTCCTCAGTGTATGGTCTGGTCTGGGACAGATCTCCTCCCTCAGTGTATGGTCTGGTCTGGGACAGATCTCCTCCTCAGTGTATGGTCTGGTCTGGGACAGATCTCCTCCTTGGTGTATGGTCTGGTCTGGGACAGATCTCCTCCTCAGTGTATGGTCTGGTCTGGGACAGATCTCCTCCTCAGTGTATGGTCTGGTCTGGGACAGATCTCCTCCTCAGTGTATGGTCTGGTCTGGGACAGATCTCCTCCTCAGTGTATGGTCTGGTCTGGGACAGATCTCCTCCCTCGGTGTATGGTCTGGTCTGGGACAGATCTCCTCCTCGGTGTATGGTCTGGTCTGGGACAGATCTCCTCCTCAGTGTATGGTCTGGTCTGGGACAGATCTCCTCCTCAGTGTATGGTCTGGTCTGGGACAGATCTCCTCCTCAGTGTATGGTCTGGTCTGGGACAGATCTCCTCCCTCGGTGTATGGTCTGGTCTGGGACAGATCTCCTCCTCAGTGTATGGTCTGGTCTGGGACAGATCTCCTCCTCAGTGTATGGTCTGGTCTGGGACAGATCTCCTCCTCAGTGTATGGTCTGGTCTGGGACAGATCTCCTCCTCAGTGTATGGTCTGGTCTGGGACAGATCTCCTCCCTGGTGTATGGTCTGGTCTGGGACAGATCTCCTCCTCAGTGTATGGTCTGGTCTGGGACAGATCTCCTCCCTCGGTGTATGGTCTGGTCTGGGACAGATCTCCTCCTCAGTGTATGGTCTGGTCTGGGACAGATCTCCTCCTCAGTGTATGGTCTGGTCTGGGACAGATCTCCTCCCTCAGTGTATGGTCTGGTCTGGGACAGATCTCCTCCTCAGTGTATGGTCTGGTCTGGGACAGATCTCCTCCTCGGTGTATGGTCTGGTCTGGGACAGATCTCCTCCTCAGTGTATGGTCTGGTCTGGGACAGATCTCCTCCTCAGTGTATGGTCTGGTCTGGGACAGATCTCCTCCCTCAGTGTATGGTCTGGTCTGGGACAGATCTCCTCCTCAGTGTATGGTCTGGTCTGGGACAGATCTCCTCCTCAGTGTATGGTCTGGTCTGGGACAGATCTCCTCCTCAGTGTATGGTCTGGTCTGGGACAGATCTCCTCCTCAGTGTATGGTCTGGTCTGGGACAGATCTCCTCCCTCAGTGTATGGTCTGGTCTGGGACAGATCTCCTCCCTGGTGTATGGTCTGGTCTGGGACAGATCTCCTCCTCAGTGTATGGTCTGGTCTGGGACAGATCTCCTCCTCAGTGTATGGTCTGGTCTGGGACAGATCTCCTCCTCAGTGTATGGTCTGGTCTGGGACAGATCTCCTCCTCAGTGTATGGTCTGGTCTGGGACAGATCTCCTCCCTGGTGTATGGTCTGGTCTGGGACAGATCTCCTCCCTCAGTGTATGGTCTGGTCTGGGACAGATCTCCTCCTCAGTGTATGGTCTGGTCTGGGACAGATCTCCTCCTCAGTGTATGGTCTGGTCTGGGACAGATCTCCTCCTCAGTGTATGGTCTGGTCTGGGACAGATCTCCTCCTCAGTGTATGGTCTGGTCTGGGACAGATCTCCTCCTCAGTGTATGGTCTGGTCTGGGACAGATCTCCTCCCTGGTGTATGGTCTGGTCTGGGACAGATCTCCTCCTCAGTGTATGGTCTGGTCTGGGACAGATCTCCTCCTTAGTGTATGGTCTGGTCTGGGACAGATCTCCTCCTCAGTGTATGGTCTGGTCTGGGACAGATCTCCTCCTCAGTGTATGGTCTGGTCTGGGACAGATCTCCTCCTCAGTGTATGGTCTGGTCTGGGACAGATCTCCTCCTCAGTGTATGGTCTGGTCTGGGACAGATCTCCTCCTTAGTGTATGGTCTGGTCTGGGACAGATCTCCTCCCTGGTGTATGGTCTGGTCTGGGACAGATCTCCTCCTCAGTGTATGGTCTGGTCTGGGACAGATCTCCTCCTCAGTGTATGGTCTGGTCTGGGACAGATCTCCTCCCTGGTGTATGGTCTGGTCTGGGACAGATCTCCTCCCTGGTGTATGGTCTGGTCTGGGACAGATCTCCTCCTCAGTGTATGGTCTGGTCTGGGACAGATCTCCTCCTCAGTGTATGGTCTGGTCTGGGACAGATCTCCTCCCTCAGTGTATGGTCTGGTCTGGGACAGATCTCCTCCTCAGTGTATGGTCTGGTCTGGGACAGATCTCCTCCCTGGTGTATGGTCTGGTCTGGGACAGATCTCCTCCTCGGTGTATGGTCTGGTCTGGGACAGATCTCCTCCTCAGTGTATGGTCTGGTCTGGGACAGATCTCCTCCTCAGTGTATGGTCTGGTCTGGGACAGATCTCCTCCTCAGTGTATGGTCTGGTCTGGGACAGATCTCCTCCTCAGTGTATGGTCTGGTCTGGGACAGATCTCCTCCCTGGTGTATGGTCTGGTCTGGGACAGATCTCCTCCTCAGTGTATGGTCTGGTCTGGGACAGATCTCCTCCTCAGTGTATGGTCTGGTCTGGGACAGATCTCCTCCCTGGTGTATGGTCTGGTCTGGGACAGATCTCCTCCCTGGTGTATGGTCTGGTCTGGGACAGATCTCCTCCCTGGTGTATGGTCTGGTCTGGGACAGATCTCCTCCTCAGTGTATGGTCTGGTCTGGGACAGATCTCCTCCCTGGTGTATGGTCTGGTCTGGGACAGATCTCCTCCTCAGTGTATGGTCTGGTCTGGGACAGATCTCCTCCCTGGTGTATGGTCTGGTCTGGGACAGATCTCCTCCTCAGTGTATGGTCTGGTCTAGGACAGATCTCCTCCTCAGTGTATGGTCTGGTCTGGGACAGATCTCCTCCTCAGTGTATGGTCTGGTCTGGGACAGATCTCCTCCTCAGTGTATGGTCTGGTCTGGGACAGATCTCCTCCTCGGTGTATGGTCTGGTCTGGGACAGATCTCCTCCTCAGTGTATGGTCTGGTCTGGGACAGATCTCCTCCTCAGTGTATGGTCTGGTCTGGGACAGATCTCCTCCTCAGTGTATGGTCTGGTCTGGGACAGATCTCCTCCCTGGTGTATGGTCTGGTCTGGGACAGATCTCCTCCCTGGTGTATGGTCTGGTCTGGGACAGATCTCCTCCCTGGTGTATGGTCTGGTCTGGGACAGATCTCCTCCTCAGTGTATGGTCTGGTCTGGGACAGATCTCCTCCCTGGTGTATGGTCTGGTCTGGGACAGATCTCCTCAGTGTATGGTCTGGTCTGGGACAGATCTCCTCCTCAGTGTATGGTCTGGTCTGGGACAGATCTCCTCCTCAGTGTATGGTCTGGTCTGGGACAGATCTCCTCCTCAGTGTATGGTCTGGTCTAGGACAGATCTCCTCCCTGGTGTATGGTCTGGTCTGGGACAGATCTTCTCCCTGGTGTATGGTCTGGTCTGGGACAGATCTCCTCCTCAGTGTATGGTCTGGTCTGGGACAGATCTCCTCCTCAGTGTATGGTCTGGTCTAGGACAGATCTCCTCCTCAGTGTATGGTCTGGTCTGGGACAGATCTTCTCCCTGGTGTATGGTCTGGTCTGGGACAGATCTTCTCCCTTGTGTATGGTCTGGTCTGGGACAGATCTTCTCCCTGGTGTATGGTCTGGGAGTGACAGACTGAATGTAATGGGGGTCCAACCCCAGTCTAGGGGACCCCAGAGGCAGGCCTGAGAGCAGGTTGAAGGGGTCATGCTGGGGGTCATCTGGGGGTGACTAACCAACACCATAGCAGGGAACAGAGGGCTGCAATCAGAGATTAGAGACAGGAGGGGATATATTAGAATCATTATAATGATATTGATGGAATTTTTTTTCCCCCTAAGTGAATAAATACATCTGTATTGAATTTAACTCAAAGTTTCAGTATACAGCTGAATAAAGTGGCAACAGCACCAGTGTTTTGAGGAGAGTTTTGTGCAAGTGACCACTGTAGACCACAACTCCGCAGAAGAGCGCCACCAGGAAGCTGAATGCACACAGTACACTCAGTACCACAGACACTGAGGGACAGACAGACACCAAGGGTTGGGGGCTATAATGTAAACACTGATGTAAAATGATGTCTGGTTGTGTATAACGGATTTACATGTGCTGTATTGCTATGTTGTACTACACTGTGTGGTCTTAGCTGTGCTGTTAGGTCCTGGTACGTTACCTGTGCTGGTGGCAGGAGGGCTGGTGAAGGCACAGTGGGGCTCAGAGGGGACAAGGTAAGGTTTAAAGGACGTAGCCGGGGTGATGGTCACGCAATACTCCGGGTACCCAATCACAGTCTCCTTAGTGGAGGTGACCCACTGGCTGAACTGCAAAACAGCAGAGATATTGTCACAATGTTTATATAGCTAATGTTTATAGCCATATTTTACAATGCTACACTGTAATGCTATGGATAGGTAATCCACATCGATCATTATCATCATAATGGTCTGATTCAAAGCCATGTGTAGCTATTATACCATTATATCATTGAGATACAGTATTTGTCCTATGACTTAGGTTTTGCTCATTCATTGTTGTCTTGTATTAGATTCATCTGTACCACATTGACAATTAAACTGTGGGTTAGCGATGAGGAGATGAGCCCCCTCCCCCTGAACCTGTGGGTTAGAGATGAAGAGCTCCCTCCCCCTGAACCTGTGGGTTAGAGATGAAGAGCCCCCTCCCCCTGAACCTGTGGGTTAGAGATGAAGAGCCCCCTCCCCCTGAACCTGTGGGTTAGAGATGAAGAGCCCCCTCCCCCTGAACCTGTGGGTTAGAGATGAAGAGCCCCCTCCCCCTGAACCTGTGGGTTAGAGATGAAGAGCCCCCTCCCCCTGAACCTGTGGGTTAGAGATGAAGAGCCCCCTCCCCCTGAACCTGTGGGTTAGAGATGAAGTCCTCTCCCCCTGAACCTGTGGGTTAGAGATGAAGAGCCCCCTCCCCCTGAACCTGTGGGTTAGAGATGAAGAGCCCCCTCCCCCTGAACCTGTGAGTTAGAGATGAAGAGCCCCCTCCCCCTGAACCTGTGGGTTAGAGATGAAGAGCCCCCTCCCCTGAACCTGTGGGTTAGAGATGAAGAGTCCTCTCCCCCTGAACCTGTGGGTTAGAGATGAAGAGCCCCCCCCCCTGAACCTGTGGGTTAGAGATGAAGAGCCCCCTCCCCTGAACCTGTGGGTTAGAGATGAAGAGCCCCCCCCCTGAACCTGTGGGTTAGAGATGAAGAGCCCCCTCCCCCTGAACCTGTGGGTTAGAGATGAAGAGCCCCCTCCCCTGAACCTGTGGGTTAGAGATGAAGAGCCCCCCTGAACCTGTGGGTTAGAGATGAAGAGCCCCCTCCCCCTGAACCTGTGGGTTAGAGATGAAGAGCCCCCTCCCCCTGAACCTGTGGGTTAGAGATGAAGAGTCCCCTCCCCCTGAACCTGTGGGTTAGAGATGAAGAGCCCCCTTCCCCTGAACCTGTGGGTTAGAGATGAAGAGTCCCCTCCCCCTGAACCTGTGGGTTAGAGATGAAGAGTCCCCTCCCCCTCCCCCTGAACCTGTGTTGGTGTACTTCTTAGAGCGAGAGATGACTTTCCTTGAAATCAAACAGACCGTGTGCTTGTGAGAGGAAGTAGTGAGCAAAACCACATGTATCTACATCTGCAGTACGACGTAAACAACCCCTCAAGAGAGGACAAATGTGCCGGATTCAATTATTATATTAGAAAGAAACTGATCTGCTTTCTCATCCATGCCCTGATGTTATTCTCAGGTTCTATTCAAAGAGAATGTGAGTGGGTTTGACCACATTCTCAGAACTTGCTTTCTTTTCTAGGTACATGTAGCCAGTGTCCTTTGACGTATCTCTACACTGTAAAAAACAACAACCTCCAAATGAAGTAGATACAGTGGATTCAGAAAGTATTCAGACCACTCCCCCCTTTTTCCACATTTTCATTGTCATAATTTAGCAGACGCTCTTATCCAGAGCGACTTACAGTTACTGAGTGCATACATTTTTCATACTGGCCCCCCCGTGGGAATCGAACCCACAACCCTGGCGTTGCAAGCGCCATGCTCTACCAACTAGACCGCTACCCAGAGAATGGGACAGCTGTGGTCTGGTAATGTCATGCATTTTGTTACGCCATTCTATTTCTACCAGTGGTGTGCCTGTCCTAGATTGCAGTGATTCAGTATTGCCTTTACCACGTAACCAGCTGAAATGAAAGCACTTACTCAGCAGCTACACTAGAAGGATAGAAAAATGAAACCATGGGACTGAGGTGTAAGTGTGCGTGTACCTGAGGCTCTGAACTGTGAAGTGGGTGTTGGCAGGAGTCCCTGGACCAGGCAGCCAGGTCAGAGTGTGCTCCAAGTTGGCACACCACTGGAAGCAGGCACACCACTGGAACATACAGACAGACAGGCAGAGACAGAGAGGGAGACACAGACAAAACATCTAAATGATAGACAGTCACACAGAACAGGACAGCCAGAGAGAGGGGTATTAAACAGGACAGCCAGAGAGACGGGTATTAAACAGGACAGTCAGAGAGACAGGTATTAAACAGGACAGCCAGAGAGACGGGTATTAAACAGGACAGCCAGAGAGATGGGTATTAAACAGGACAGTCAGAGAGACAGGTATTAAACAGGACAGCCAGAGAGACGGATATTAAACAGGACAGTCAGAGAGACGGATATTAAACAGGACAGTCAGAGAGACGGATATTAAACAGGACAGTCAGAGAGACAGGTATTAAACAGGACAGTCAGAGAGAGGTATTAAACAGGACAGTCAGAGAGACGGATATTAAACAGGACAGTCAGAGAGACGGATATTAAACAGGACAGTCAGAGAGACGGATATTAAACAGGACAGTCAGCAGGACAGTCAGAGAGACAGGTATTAAACAGGACAGTCAGAGAGACTGGGTATTAAACAGGACAGTCAGAGAGACAGGTATTAAACAGGACAGTCAGAGAGACAGGTATTAAACAGGACAGTCAGAGAGACAGGTATTAAACAGGACAGTCAGAGAGACAGGTATTAAACAGGACAGTCAGAAAGACAGGTATTAAACAGGACAACCAGAGAGACAGGTATTAAACAGGACAGCCAGAGAGTCAGGTATTAAACAGGACAGTCAGAGAGACAGGTATTAAACAGGACAGTCAGAGAGACAGGTATTAAACAGGACAGTCAGAGAGACAGGTATTAAACAGGACAGCCAGAGAGACAGGTATTAAACAGGACAGTCAGAGAGACAGGTATTAAACAGGACAGTCAGAGAGACAGGTATTAAACAGGACAGTCAGAGAGACAGGTATTAAACAGGACAGTCAGAGAGACAGAGAGAGATATTTTAGCAGAGCAAAATAATAGTACCAGAGATAATACACATGATAACACATCAATCATGTCAAGAAAATGATGTTTCAGAGAATACAAAGAATGAAGATAAGATACTGTAGATGAGGAAGCTACTCTTCCCATGACATAGACTGACCAGGTGAATCCAGATTAAAGCTATGATCCCTTATTGATGTCACCTGTTAAATCTACTTCAGTGTAGATGAAGGGGAGGAGACAGGTTGAAGAAGGATTTTTAAGCCTTGAGACAATTGAGACATGGGTTGTGTGTGTGTGTGTTCCATTCAGAGGGTGAATGGGCAAGACAAAAGATTGAAGTGCCTTTGAACGGGGTATGGTAGTAGGTGCAAGGCGCACAGGTTTGTGTCAAGAACTGCAACGCTGCTGGGTTTTTTACGCTCAACAGTTTCCCGTGTGTATCAAGAATGGCCGACCACCCAAAGGTTATCCAGCCAACTTGAGACAACTGTGGGAAGCATTGGAGTCAACATGGGCCAGCATCCCTGTGGAACACCTCGACACCTTGTAGAGTCCATGCCCCGACAAATTGAGGCTGTTCTGAGGGGTGCAAGTCAATATTAGGACGGTGTTCTTAATGTTTTGTTCACTCAGTGTATTTCTTTGATGTCCATTTTGATATAATATTTGTGAATGTTTGAAGTGTATGCTGTATTAGTTGTGTTTCTGTGGTCTGAAGGATACAGTATACATATCTGTCATGAACATGAAGCTTCTAATGTTGTACTGAATAGTTTCTGAACTGTGTTCATAACAAACGATACAACACATTTTAAGATTGTATAGAAAAATATTTTATTACATTAAAAAAATTACAAGATTCATTACAAAATGTTTGTATTATTCATTGTACCCTTGGCGTTAACAAATATTACATTTATTTTACCAATAAACAGAATCTATTTTTGCATTGATTACCAAACATGTATAAAACACTCTTCAAAATGACTACTTTTTCCTGAATATGTAAGTTTGATTAAATGTTTTCTACAGTATAGCAAAAAGCAAGTAAAGAAGGTTACTACGACGATCGCATAAACACTAAAAAGTATGTTGACCTTTAAACTTGTGAATAAGTACAGAATACTGTATTGTATAGCTTGATCAATGACGCCCATCGACATTTGCTCATTAATATTAGCCAGCAGTTCTATTGCTGTCTGTGAACATCGATAATATATAACCCCAAAGTACTTGTAAACCTAATGTAACTTTTGATAATGGCCCTCGCATTCAAGTTAGCAACTTAGCACAACCTCTTGAGAACTAGATAGAGGTCATATCTACTTTAACAATTTCATGATGTAAAAAACATAATTATATTTGTCTGAATACTTTATGTAATCATTTAGTATAGTCCATATCAGTACTATTGGTTGCCTGACGACTGAAACTGAATTCTTCCGCTGTTCTATCGTTCGCTACATACTTCAGTCTGAGACTGAAGTCATTTGTGGTGACATCAAAATGGGGGGTGTTGTACAAAACAAAGTCATCAGCGATTGGATAATCTCTAACCAATCAGAGCATCAAGCCAATTACACATTTTTCTAAATACCGCTTTACCCACGTGTGTTCTGACTGGCCCAACCCATCGGTTTCTGGGACCAATCAGAAAGGTTAGAATGTGTTTTGCATTCTAGAAATCGTCGGGGAGGTACTCAGATCCAGACTCGTTGCGGAGAAGAAACTAACGTCCGGGGGTGTGGCATAGCGTATGGCCGGAACAAGGAGTTTGGGTAGCCAGCAAATCCATTGGCTCTTTTAAATTTGAACTGGTTTGAAAATACAGGAAAAGGAATATGGTGGAGAGATAAACAGTTATTTTTTTTTACTTTAGTGCAGATAAAGGAATAGGGACAAGGAGAGGAAGCCACTTCAGTCTACCTTGGGAAGACTATGTGATATTTAGGCCAGAAGAGTACAGTGAATGCCCACTAGTCAGCACCATATGGCTTTCATTAATACATTTAAAAAACTCTCAAAAATGGAACGGATAGTTGGATAGTTGGTTAATTGTGTAACAAATGACTTCTCTCATCGCCTCATGTAACCAGAATCCTCCTCCTCTTCCTCTTCCTCCTCTTCCTCAACCTCAGAGGTAGCAGTGTGTGTCTGTGTTGTGACAGGCTCTGGGGCCCAACACTTGGTGTCAGAGGGCAGGAAGGGAGTGGTGGGCTCGGGGGGCTCCCCCACAGAGAGATGTTCTGGTTCCATCATCTCCTCATGCCTACTTAGGGTTACAGACAGCAGGTTAACATCCAGGCAGCTCCCCTCCTCCTCCTCCTCCTCCCCTGGATGTAATCCCTCTACATTCCCTGTGTCTCTCTCTGAGGAGAGACTGAAGCTCAAGACCTGTCCCCGTGAGGCACACCAAGCTGACTCTGGAAGCTGACTGGTTTGTGAGGGTTTAGACAGTGGATGGTTGTTTGATAGGGACATTGAGAGGCGGTCAGGCCTGTGCAGAGATGTAGGCTGTTGGTCGCTGGTTATGAAGACAGGAACGTGAGGACGGTTGGACTCTGTCTCAGCAGTGGTCTGAGTGTCTGTGGATGTGGCAGTGGGATATGCCGAGAAGTGTGCTTTTGGATAGGGGTGTAGGAACACCTCTGTTCTAGAGGAAGAGGAGGAGGAGGAGGAGGAGAGGGGGTTACGAGAGGTCAGATCGGCAGTGATCCCTCGTGTCTTGTATCCTTGTCCTCCCCCACTGCTTCTCTCCCCCTCCGTCTCGCCCTCACCTTCTTCATCACTCGCTCCGTCCTTCCCAGTGCTTCCTGAAGGGGGCGATGGTGGCACTACATGCCCTGAGAGACATCGTTCCTCATCATATGGCACTGGATGTAAGTTCTCCTCCTTGTGTTGTATTGAGCTCTGCAGAGAAGAGACACAGATCATCTGTGAGGTTAGGAGATGTGTAGTCAGACACTTATCACAGAATAAGAATATGTCCACCCGAAATGTCAAAGTTTAACAAATGTAATACGTTGATAAAAACACAGTCTTAAATCAATAGAGCGCTGCACCTCTTTTGACACCATGTGTGAGCCTGTGACTAAAGTCACCTCATCAACACTAAAGCACTGCTGTGGTCGACGCTTCATGATAGAACAGATCAAATCGTGAGCGGTTGGGAAACAACCTAGCTTTCATTAGCAGAGTGTTAGCTTAGACTCCCCCTTCCCTGTATGACATGTTAATTCAGCTGTGGTTTAAATCAGACTCCCCCATCCCCTGTACGACACGTTCATGTTAATTCAGCTGTGGTTTAATGCTGCGTTCAAAACAACTGGGAATTCGGAAAAATACGATGTAAAATCATGTTGGATGACCATTCAATTCTATTTTTCCCAGTCCGAGCTCGGTATTTTCAGAGTTCCCAGTTGTTTTGAATGCAGCATAAATCACTCCATGGTTTATGTGGTTTAAATCCCTTCCCTGTATGACACATTCATGTTAATTCAGCTATGTGGTTTAAATCCCTTCCCTGTATGACACATTCATGTTAATTCATTACATTTTACATATTTAGCAGACGCTCTTATCCAGAGCGACTTACATGAGCAATTAGGGTTAAGTGCCTTGCTTAAGGGCACATCGACAGATTTTTCACCTAGTCGGCTCGGGGATTAGAACCAGCGACCTTTCGGTTGCTGGCACAACGCTCTTACCCACTAAGCTACCTGCCGGTTTAAATCCCTTCCCTGTATGACAAATATTACATTTACATAAGTATTCTGACCATTTACTCAGTACTTTGTTGAAGCACCTTTGGCAGCGGTTACATCCTTGAGTCTTCTAAGGGTATGACGCTACAAGCTTGGCACACCTGTATTTGGGGAGTTTCTCCCATTCTTCTCTGCAGATCCTCTCAAGCTCTGTCAGGTTGGATGGGGAGCGTCACTGCACAGCTATTTTCAGGTCTCGCCAGAGATGTTCGATTGGGTTCAAGTCCGGGCCATCCGAGGACATTCAGAGACTTGGCTGTGTGCTTAGGGTCGTTGTCCTGTTGGAAGGTAAACCTTCGCCCCAGTCTGAGGTCCTGAGTGCTCTAGAGCAGGTTCTCTCTGTACTTTGCTCTGTTCATATTTCCCTTGGTCCTGACTAGTCTCCCAGTCCCTGCCGCTAAAAACATCCCCACAGCATGATGCTGCCACCACCATGCTTCACCATAGGGATGGTGCCAGGTTTCCTCCAGGCATGACACTTGGCATTCAGGCCAAAGAGTTCAATCTTGGTTTCATCAGACCAGAGAATCTTGTTTCTCATGGTCTGAGTCCTTTAGGTGCCTTTTGGCAAACTCCAAGCGGGCAGTCATGTGCCCTTTACTGAGGAGTGGCTTCCGTCTGGCCACTCTACCATAAAGGCCTGATTGGTGGAGTGCTGCAGAGATGGGAGAACTTTCCAGAAGGACAACCATCTCCACAGTGGAACTCTGGAGTTCTGTCAAAGTGACCATCGGGTTCTTGGTGACCTCCCTGACCAACGCCCTTCTCCCCAGATTGCTCAGTTTGGCCGGGCGGCCAGCTCTAGGAAGAGTCTTGGTGGTTCCAAACTTCTTCCATTTAAGAATGATGGAGGCCACTGTGTTCTTAGGGACCTTCAATGCTGCAGAAATGTTTTGGTACCGTTCCCCAGATCTGTGCCTTGACACAATCCTGTCTCGGAGCTCTACGGACAATTCCTTCGACCTCATGGCTTGGTTTTTGCTCTGACATGCACTGTCAACTGTGGGACCTTATATAGACAGGTGTGTGCCTTTCAAAATCATGTCCAATCAATTGAATTTACCACAGGTGAACTCCAATCAAGTTGTAGAAACATCTCAAGGATGATCAATGGAAACAGGATGCACCGGAGCTAAATTTTGAGTCTCATAGCAAAGGGTCTGAATACTTACGTAAATAAGGTATCTGTTGTTTTTTTTTAAGTATCAATTTTTTTTTTGCTTTGTCATTATGGGGTATTGTGTGTAGATTGATGAGGGGAAAAATGTATTTAATCCATTTTAGAATAAGGCTGTAACGTAACAAAATGTGGCACTTTGTACAAAGTATACGATAAACAGACTGAGAGAAAGATGAGGGTTTTTGTTTGAACCAAGCTGATTGCAGGAGGCTGGGGCTGCAGCTGTCTGGTAAACACTGTGCCTTTTCGGTCTATGTGACCACAGCACAACCACATGTATAACAGTGGTGTGTGTGTGTGTGTGTGTGTGTGTGTGACCTGTTTCCTCTGTCGTACTTTTAAACGTTTTTTTTTTTAGGGGGTAGATCAGCTTTAATAGTGCAGATAGATTGTAACTTCCATCAATGTAATTATGTGCATCATTTCCAATCCCCCATATATATTTTTTGTAAATATATCTTTTAAATATATTTTCCTTTATTCTTTCCCCTAACCCTACCAACCCCTCCCCTAATTGGAGTAAACTAATAGCCAACAACACTTAGGCTTCTACTTCCATCTTATACATACTATATACATTTGACAAAAGTTATCTTTTGTTTGTTTTTAATCCCATCCTTCAGCTACCATCAACCCCTCCCATCTACCTCTGAAGCCCATCCAGTTTCAACCTATATATACACAGTACTGGCATTACTGGAACCATGTCGTCCAAAAAGTTATACTTTTGAATCATCTGTCCATAGAACGTTCTTCCAAGAGTCTTGATGATCATCCAGGTGCTTTTTGGCAAACTTGAGTCAACATTTTGGACGAGATGGGTCCCATTATGAATGGCGAAAACCAAACACTGCATTCCACAGTAAGAACATCATACCAAAGGTCAAGCATGGAGGTGGTGGTGTGATGGTTTGGGGATGCTTTGCTGCCTCAGGACCTGGACGACTTGCCTTAATAGAAGGAACCATGAATTCTGCTCCGTATCAGAGAATTCTACTGGAGAATGTCAGACCATCCGTCTGTGAGCTGAAGCTGAAGCGCAGCTGGGTCATGCAGCAAGACAATGATCCAAAACACACAATCAAGTCTATATGAAAATTGCTAAAAAGCAACAAATTGGAAGTTTTGGTATGGCCTAGTCAAAGTCCAGACCTAATCCCAATTGAGATGTTGTGGCAGGACTTGAAACGAGCAGTTCATGCTTGAAAACCCACACGTCACTGAGTTAAAGCAGTTTTGCATGGAAGAGTGGGCCAAAATTCCTCCACAACGACGTGAGAGACTGATCAACAACTACAGGAAGCATTTGGTTGGAGTCATTGCATGTGTGACATAACTCCAGCAGTCCTATTTATGATATAATTGACAAAGATTATACTTATTTTTTTTGGTGGTGAAAAATAATATATTTTTAATCAATTAGTGTATTTGAGTTTAACCACAATATTTGTTGTATTATTTGTTCTGTCTTTTCTGGTGGATTAAACTGAAATTGCAACCAACTTTCTATAGCTTGTTTTAAAAATAGTGATATTTTGGAGATTATTTCATTTTCAAATAACCGAAAGTGAGAGGTTGTAATCTGAATATGAAATCTGAAGGGAAAAAGGCCATTCTAGAACACGGGGTGAGACATTGTTACTAATCTGCCAGAGAACCAGTTCGGATTTAAATATAACTTTTGTATGACTAAAGCCTTTATTGAGAGGTCTAATGCTTTAATATTTAATAATTTTTGCCCTCCGAATTCATATTCATTATATAAATGAGCCTGTTTAATTTTGTCTGGCATGCCGTTCCAAATAAAATTGAATATTTTTTCCTCATATAATTTATAAAACAGGTTGCTAGGCGTAGGCAAGACCATAAGCAAATAGGTAAACTGGGACATGACTAAAGAGTTAATCAGGGGGATTTTTCCACAAATAGACAGCTATTTACCTTTCCATGGTAGCAAGATCGTATCTATTTTCGCTATCTTTCTATTAAATTGTATTGTAGTAAGATAATTTATTTCTTTCGGGATATGTATACCGAGTATGTCCACATCACCGTCAGACCATTTTATTGATAAACTACACAGTAATGTAAAAATTGTATTTTTTAGTGATCCAATACGTAATATAGTACATTTATCATAATTTGGTTGTAATCCAGAGACGTTAGAAAAAGTATCTAGATCCTCTATGAGGCTGTGGAGGGATTCAAGTTGTGGATTTAAAAGAAAGCATGAATCATCAGCGTACAATGACACCTATATTTTTAAGCCCTTTCATGTCTAACCCCTTGATATTATTCTTGGATCTGATTTTAATAGCTAACATTTCGATTGGCCATAATAAATAGACAACCTTGTTTTACTCCTCTTTACAGTTTAATACTTTCTGAGAAGTAGCCATTATTTACTATTTTACACATAGGGTTACTATACATAACTTTAACCCATTTTATAAGAGATTCTCCAAAATTGAAATATTCCAGGCATTTATATATAAATTCCAGTCGTACTTTATCAAAAGCCTTTTCAAAGTCAGCTATGAATACCAGGCCTGGTTTCCCAGATTTTTCATAGTGTTCTATTGTTTCCAGTACTTGTCTTATATTATCTCCAATGTATCGTCCATGTAAAAAACCTGTCTGATTAGGATGAATACTATCCGACAATACCTTTTTAATTCTATGCGATATGCATTTTGCTAGGATTTTTGCATCACAACACTGAAGTGTAAGGGGCCTTCAACTTTTTAAATGGACTGGATCTTTATATTTACCACTTGGGTCCTGTTTCAGTAATAATGAAATCAGACCTTCTTGTTGAGTATCTGATAATCTACCATTTTTATAGGAGTGCTAATAACGGTCCTCTGAGTACATCAAAAAGGTTTGGTATACCTCCACCGGTATGTCATCCAACCCTGGAGTTTTCCCGGACTTAAAGGCTTTAATTGCATCAAGAAGTTCCTCCACATGAGTCTTTCTGTACAGCTGTTAATTTTACATTTTTAATAGAAAACAAATCCATACAATAATATTCGGTTAGTGGAGATGGAGGAGACTAAACGAAAACGTGCTTAAAGTACTTTGCTTCCTCTTTGAAAATATTGTTTGGTGAATCATTGGTGACTCCATCACTTGTAACAAGTTTCAGTAAATTATTTTTAGTAGCATTTCTATGTTGAAGATTAAAAAATAATTGTGCAGGGCTCCACTGTCTGAGCCTCCTGTTGACCTTTTACCAAGCGCTAAAGCTAAGCGCTAAAGCTAAGCGCTAAAGCTAAGCGCTAAAGCCAAGCGCTAAAGCCAAGCGCTAAAGCCAAGCGCTAAAGCTAAGCGCTAAAGCTAAGGTTTGTGATGTGACTTTATGCTATGAGTTACCCAACACTCGTCAGACAGTGCTACCTTGTCCCAGACCCCTTCTGATCGAGTATTCCAATCACGTCCTGCCTTCTAGGGAGTTTTTCCCTAGTTTCTGCATTGCTTTCTCTTTGGGGTTTTAGACTGGGTATCTGTAAAGTACTTTGTGACAACTGCTGATGTAAAAAGGGCTTTATAAAATACATTTGATTGATTGATTGAAACCAGGGCTGGATAAATCTAGATATCTAGGAATAGATCACTGTATCAGTCTATAGCTTACCAGTACTTCTGGAAGGGGTTGTCTCAGACAGATGAATCCAGTGTGGACCAGTAGGGCAGCACACAGCCCAAACAACACAAGCAAACACAAAACCACTGAGATCTCTGTGTCTGTGGAGAGAGAGAGACAGTCAGGACGCAAAGACTACTAGCATGGACACATACAGTGGGGAGAACAAGTATTTGATACACTGCCGATTTTGCAGGTTTTCCTACTTACAAAGCATGTAGAGGTCTGTAATTTTTATCATAGGTACACTTGAGAGACGGAATCTAAAACAAAAATCCAGAAAATCACCTTGTATGATTTTTAAGTAATTAATTTGCATTTTATTGCATGACATAAGTATTTGATACATCAGAAAAGCAGAACTTAATATTTGGTACAGAAACCTTTGTTTGCAATTATAGAGATCATACGTTTCCTGTAGGTCTTGACCAGGTTTGCACACACTGCAGCAGGGATTTTGGCCCACTCCTCCATACAGACCTTCTCCAGATCCTTCAGGTTTCGGGGCTGTCGCTGGGAAATACGGACTTTCAGCTCCCTCCAAAGATTTTGTATTGGGTTCAGGTCTGGAGACTGGCTAGGCCACTCCAGGACCTTGAGATGCTTCTTACGGAGCCACTCCTTAGTTGCCCTGGCTGTGTGTTTCGGGTCGTTGTCATGCTGGAAGACCCAGCCACGCCCCATCTTCAATGCTCTTACTGAGGGAAGGAGGTTGTTGGCCAAGACCTTGCGATACATGGCCCCCTCTCTTCAGGTCATTGACCGTGTAGTTCTGAGCTGATCCCTCACCTTCCTCATGATCATTGATGCCCCACGAGGTGAGATCTTGCATGGAGCCCCAGACCGAGGGTGATTGACCGTCATCTTGAACTTCTTCCATTTTCTAATAATTGCGCCAACAGGTGTTGCCTTCTCACCAAGCTGCTTGCCTATTGTCCTGTAGCCCATCCCAGCCTTGTGCAGGTCTACAATTTTATCCCTGATGTCCTTACACAGCTCTCTGGTCTTGGCCATTGTGGAGAGGTTGGAGTCTGTTTGATTGAGTGTGTGGACAGGTGTCTTTTATACAGGTAACGAGTTCAAACAGGTGCAGTTAATACAGGTAATGAGTGGAGAACAGGAGGGCTTCTTAAAGAAAAACTAACAGGTCTGTGAGAGCCGGAATTCTTACTGGTTGGTATGTGATCAAATACTTATGTCATGCAATAAAATGCTAATTAATTACTTAAAAATCATACAATGTGATTTTCTGGATTTTTCTTTTAGATTCCGTCTCTCACAGTTGAAGTGTACCTATGATAAAAATTACAGACCTCTACATGCTTTATAAGTAGGAAAACCTGCAAAATCGGCAGTGTATCAAATACTTGTTCTCCCCACTGTATTTGCGCGCACACACACACACACACACACACAAACACACACACACACACAGTGTACCTGCGGTCTCCTTGGCAGCAGTGAAAGCACAGTGTGGTTGGCTGTAGGAAGAGCTCTTTGTGCGAATCTCCTGGTTGTCTAAGATGCTGACGGAGACACAGTACTCTCTGCCTGGAGCCAGGTCCTTTAGAATCACTCCTTTCAGAGACTCCGTCTGCACAGAGAACTGGACACACAACAGTATATTTGTAAACAACAGCTGGTGCACGAAATCTAATATTAAGGAAGTCTCAAGGTTTTGCTCTCCTGAGGTAGAGTATCTCATGATAAGCTGTAGACCACACTATTTACCAAGAGAGTTTTCCTCCATATTTTTCGTAGCTGTCTATTTACCACCACAAACCAATGCTGGCACTAAAACTGTACTCAACGAGCTGTATAAGGCCATAAGCAAACAGGAAAACGCTCATCCTGAGGCAGCGCTCCTAGTGGCCGGGGACTTTAATGCAGGGAAACTTAAATCCGTTCAACCCTAATTTCTACCAGCATGTTAAATGTGCAACTAGAGGAAAAAAAACTCTAGACCACCTTTACTCCACACACAGAGACGCGTTCAAATCTCTCCCTCGCCCTCCATTTGGCAAATCTGACCATAATTCTATCCTCCTGATTCCTGCTTATAAGCAAAAACTAAAGCAGGAAGCACCAGTGACTCGTTTAATAAGGAAGTGGTCAGATGACGCAGATGCTAAGCTACAGGACTGTTTTGCAAGCACAGACTGGAATATGTTCCGGATTCTTCCGATGGCATTGAGGAGTACACCACATCAGTCACTCGCATCATCAATAAGTGCATCGATGACGTCGTCCCTACAGTGACCGTACGTACATACCCCAAACAGAAGCCATGGATTACAGGCAACATCCGCATTGAGCTAAAGGGTAGTGCCCTCAAAGCTCATCACTAAGCTAAGGACCCTGGGACTAAACACCTCCCTCTGCAACTGGATCCTGGACTTTCTGACGGGCTGCCCCCAGGTGGTAAGGGTAGGTAACAACACATCTGCCACGCTGATCCTCAACACGAGGGCCCCTCAGGGGTGCGTGCTCAGTCCCCTCAGGGGTGCGTGCTCAGTCCCCTCCTGTATTCCCTGTTCACCTGCATGGCCAGGCACGACTCCAACACCATCATTAAGTTTGCCGATGACACAACAGTGGTAGGCCTGATCTCAGACAACGATGAGACAGCCTATAGGGAGGAAGTCAGAGACCTAGCCGTGTGGTGCCAGGATAACAACCTCTCCCTCAATGTGATCAAGACAAAGGAGAAGATTGTGGACTACAGGAAAGAAAAGAGGATTGAGCACACCCCCATTCTCATCGACGGGGCTGTAGTGGAACAGGTTGAGAGCTTCAAGTTCCTTGGTGTCCACATCACCAACAAACTATCATGGTCCAAACACACCAAGACAGTCGTGAAGAGGGCACGACAAAGCCTATTCCCCCTCAGGAGACTTCAAAAAGTTCTACAGCTGCACCATCGAGAGCATCCTGACTGGTTGCATCACTGCCTGGTATGGCAATTGCTCGGCCTCCGACCGCAAGGCACTACAGAGGGTAGTGCGTACGGCCCAGTACATCACTGGGGCCAAGCTTCCTGCCATCCAGGACCTCTATACCAGGCGGTGTCAGAGGAAGGCCTTAAAAATTGTCAAAGACTCCAGCCACCCTAGTCATAGACTGTTCTCTCTGCTACCGCATGGCAAGCGGTACCGGAGCGCCAAGTCTAGGTCCAAAAGGCTTCTTAACACCTTCTACCCCCAAGCCATAAGACTCCTTAACAGCTAATCATGGCTACCCGGACTATTTGCATTGCTTTATTTTTAACTTATCTATTTTTGTACCTCTTTTTTAATTCTTAAAACTGCATTGTTGGTTAAGGGCTTGTAAGTAAGCATTTCACCTGTTGTATTCGGCGCATGTGGCAAATATATATATATTTTTTTAACCAATCAAACCATGCATCATGCTTGAACACACTGAAGAGATATTTAGCACTGAAATAAGAACATGTCATGCAATAATAAGCATATCTGATGATGCAGTGTGCGTTATACTGTGTGTGAATGTGTCACTCAATTTCAAATGGACCCATATAGCCCCAACCCCTAGGCATGTTTTAGATTTTCAAAAGGTTTGGCTCTTCCTGTCCTCACCGTAGCTCCAAGCCTGGTGCTGCTACTGATGTTGAATTTGTAGTGGAATCTGTCGTAGAGATCCCGCAGGCCGTCCACAGGAGGCCTCAGGCCCACACACAGAGTGCTGTCACAGGCCCTCACACTCACCACGGGTGGATCCAGGTGGGCTACAGGACACACAGAGGGACAAACAGCACTCAGTGGTTGCTTTGCAACCAAGCTGTTTTAAAGTCTATCCAAAGGGGAGAACATTTTTTTTTTTTAATGGAGAACGTATGGAGAACGTAGGAGAACGTGTGGAGTACATATGGAGAATGTGTAGGCCTACTAGTGGTTCTATTTGACAAGCACTGCTAGTGCTCCTGAACACAACTCCAAAGTATTTTAACGTTAACCTTACAAACTCCATCCCCGGTCCCTCCTTCCCCCACAACCCTGATAAGCACTGGCCTGCTCTCCTTTGGCTTGACTGAGGAAATGCTGACACTCACTGTCGGTGATGGGTTTAAAGCCGTTTTGGTAGGCCGGGAGTGAGACTTGGTTCCCCAACACAGTGAACACCTGGTTGTAGTAGATGTGATTGCGGCTAGAGAATGCTTTAGTTAGGTTACACTCCAGAGGGAACTCCACATGCTCACAACCAGCCACCACCTCCCAAGGCTCTCCAACCATTCTGTACAGGGGGAACAAAACACAGGGATAAAAGAGAGAGAGAGAGAGAGAGAGAGAGAGAGAGAGAGAGAGAGAGAGAGAGAGAGAGAGAGAGAGAGAGAGAGAGAAGAGAGAGAGAGAGAGAGAGAGAGAGAGAGGTTCAAGACCAACAGAAGTTTATTGAGTTAACTTTGACTTATTTGTTTGCTTGTTGGACGAACATTACACAGTAGTAAGTACGGTGTGTGTATCATTGAGCTAATATGCAAGAAGACACACCCAGTCATGTTCTGACAAGTCTATCTCCATCTAGGTCTTATAATATGTTGTGATTACAGTACTCAATCTCCCAAAGAACAAATGCAGGGAAGACAGATTGGGATGACAGAATGACACACCTGCATCATACACACATACCCGTCAGAGCAAACCTTGACCAGGTAGTACACACCCCCGGGGGACTCCGGGCCTGGATCCCATTTCAGAAGGTGGACAAAATGGCTGGAGGAGAGTGTCACATTCACTGGAGCAGGCAGATCACACATAGCTGAGAAAGAAGGAGGAGAGATTTTATTTAGGGTGTCTTGAAAACACAAAACAGGTAGTTTGGGTCCTGGATGCTGATTGGCTGAAAACCTGTGGTATATCAGACCGTATACAACGACATACTATGACACAAAATCACTTGTTTACTGTTCTAATTACGTTGGTAACCAGTTTATAATAGCAGTTAGGCATCTCGGGGGTTTGGATATATGGCCAATATGCCACGGATAAGGGCTGTATCCAGGCACTCCGCTTCGTGCATTAGAACAGCCCTTAGCCGTGGTATATTGGCCATAGACCACACCCCCTCAGGCCTTATTGTTTAAATAGACCACACCCACTCAGGCCTTATTGCTTAAATAGACCACACCCCCTCAGGCCTTATTGCTTAAATAGACCACACCCACTCAGGCCTTATTGCTTAAATAGACCACACCCACTCAGGCCTTATTGCTTAAATAGACCACACCCACTCAGGCCTTACTGCTTAAATAGACCACACCCACTCAGGCCTTATTGTTTAAATAGACCACACCCAATCAGGCCTTATTGCTTAAATAGACCACACCCCCTCAGGCCTTATTGCTTAAATAGACCACACCCACTCAGGCCTTATCGCTTAAATATACCACACCCACTCAGGCCGTTTTGCTTAAATAGACCACACCCACTCAGGCCGTTTTAATTAAATAGACCACACCCACTCAGGCCTTACTGCTTAAATAGACCACACCCACTCAGGCCTTATTGCTTAAATAGACCAAACCCACTCAGGCCGTTTTGCATAAATAGACCACACCCACTCAGGCCTTACTGCTTAAATAGACCACACCCACTCAGGTCCCAGACCTGTCCCAGACCTGCTGTTTTAAACTCTAATGATCGGCTATGAAAAGCCAACTGAGATTTATTCCTGATTATTATTTGACCATGCTTGTCACTTATGAACATTTTTGAACATCTTGGCATGGTTCTGTTATAATCTCCACCCGGCACAGCCAGAAGAGGACTGGCCACCCCTCATAGCCTGGTTCCTCTCTAGGTTTCTTCCTAGGTTTTGCCTTTCTAGGGAGTTTTTCCTAGCCACCGTGCTTCTACACCTGCATTACTAGCTGTTTGGGGTTTTAGGCTGGGTTTCTGTACAGCACTTCGAGATATTAGCTGATGTAAGAAGGGCTATATAAAATAAAATTGATTGATTGATTGATTGATTACTGATTAAATAGACCACACCCACTCAGGCCTTATTGCTTAAATATACCACACCCACTCAGGCCTTATTGCTTAAATAGACCACACCCACTCAGGCCTTATTGCTTAAATAGACCACACCCACTCAGGCCTTATTGCTTAAATAGACCACACCCACTCAGGCCATTTTGCTTAAATAGACCACACCCACTCAGACCTTATTGCTTAAATAGACCACACCCACTCAGGCCGTTTTGCTTAAATAGACCACACCCACTCAGGCCTTATTGCTTAAATAGACCACGCCCACTCAGGCCTTATTGATTAAATAGACCACACCCACTCAGGCCATTTTGCTTAAATAGACCACACCCACTCAGACCTTATTGCTTAAATAGACCACACCCACTCAGGCCTTATTGCTTAAATAGACCACACCCACTCAGGCCTTATTGCTTAAATAGACCACACCCACTCAGGCCATTTTGCTTAAATAGACCACACCCACTCAGACCTTATTGCTTAAATAGACCACACCCACTCAGGCCGTTTTGCTTAAATAGACCACACCCACTCAGACCTTATTGCTTAAATAGACCACACCCACTCAGGCCTTATTGCTTAAATAGACCACACCCACTCAGGCCTTATTGCTTAAATAGACCACACCCACTCAGGCCATTTTGCTTAAATAGACCACACCCACTCAGACCTTATTGCTTAAATAGACCACACCCACTCAGGCCTTATTGCTTAAATAGACCAAACCCACTCAGGCCGTTTTGCATAAATAGACCACACCCACTCAGGCCTTACTGCTTAAATAGACCACACCCACTCAGGCCTTATTGCTTAAATAGACCACACCCACTCAGGCCTTATTGCTTAAATAGACCACACCCCCTCAGGCCTTATTGCCTAAATAGACCACACCCACTCAGGCCTTATTGCTTAAATAGACCACACCCACTCAGGCCTTATTGCTTAAATATACCACACCCACTCAGGCCTTACTGCTTAAATAGACCACGCCCACTCAGGCCTTATTGCTTAAATAGACCAAACCCACTCAGGCCGTTTTGCATAAATAGACCACACCCACTCAGGCCTTACTGCTTAAATAGACCACACCCACTCAGGCCTTATTGATTAAATAGACCACACCCACTCAGGCCTTATTGATTAAATAGACCACGCCCACTCAGGCCTTATTGATTAAATAGACCACACCCACTCAGACCTTATTGCTTAAATAGACCACGCCCACTCAGGCCTTATTGATTAAATAGACCACACCCACTCAGGCCTTATTGCTTAAATAGACCACACCCACTCAGGCCTTACTGCTTAAATAGACCACACCCACGCAGGCCTTATTGCTTAAATAGACCACACCCACGCAGGCCTTATTGCTTAAATAGACCACACCCACTCAGGCCTTACTGCTTAAATAGACCACACCCACTTAGGCCTTATTGCTTAAATAGACCACACCCACGCAGGCCTTATTGCTTAAATAGACCACACCCACGCAGGCCTTATTGCTTAAATAGACCACACCCACTCAGGCCTTATTGCTTAAATAGACCACACCCACTCAGGCCTTATTGCTTAAATAGACCACACCCACGCAGGCCTTATTGCTTAAATAGACCACACCCACGCAGGCCTTATTGCTTAAATAGACCACACCCACTCAGGCCTTATTGCTTAAATAGACCACACCCACTCAGGCCTTATTGCTTAAATAGACCACACCCACTCAGGCCGTTTTGCTTAAATAGACCACACCCACTCAGGCGTTATTGCTTAAATAGACCACACCCACTCAGGCCTTATTTCTTAAATAGACCACACCCACTCAGGCCTTACTGCTTAAATAGACCACACCCACTCAGGCCTTACTGCTCAAAGTAACTTAAAGTATAAGCCACACCCACACCATATTGTTGCTGGGGTACGGCCAACCATTCAAACACAGGAAAGCTGCTTTTTAACATACTTAAATTAGCATCTTTAGGAATAAAAAATATTTCACTCATATTGTAATTCATTATAGGTCATTATTTCAAAAGAAATCCCACTGGACAGTTACTTTAAGTATTACCCCTCAGAAATACAGTAATGATGACTACAATCGTGAAGCCATAACGTTCCCGTGGAACATATACCATACAAGAGGCAGAGGGAGGACAAGCTATGCAAAATGTCTCACCTGAATGTGCCTGTAGTAACCAGGCAACCAGCCATATCACTGGAGTCATGACACCATTGCCACAACACTCAGTGGTCATGACTCTTCCATCCTCCACCTTGACTCCACTGTGCAGCAGCTTTCACGTCCATCCTCTTCTAGCTGAAAGGACAGGATAGGCTGCATGGGTCTCTTTGGGTGTGGCGTTTGTTCACTTGGTTCAAAGGATCCGACGATTGAGTTGTGCATGTGCTGTCAAACAGTGTTCATACTTATGCGATTGAGGGGGGGACTGGGATTCATAATTTGAGGAGCACTTTCTTTCACACAACTCAAACCAACATTGTGCTGGAATTGTGGAAAGATGAAGGGAAAAACGGCCTAATTTGGCAAGCTACATTAGGCTATTGCAACCTGGGATGGTGTCAGAGAATGTGTTACTTTTCCTTATAATTATTTTTTACAGAAATGTGCTGCTTTGTGATAATGTAAACGGAAACCTCTATAGCTAGGTGGCATAACTAGTTGATATCACTAATTCTCGTTTCAGGTGGCCAATTAGCAGTGGTGGAAAAAGTACCCAATTGTCATACTTAGATACCTTAATAGAACATGACTCAAGTTTACATTTACATTTACATTTTTAGTCATTTAGCAGACGCTCTTATCCAGAGCGACTTACAGTTAGTGAATACATATTTTATATTTTTTTTATACTGGCCCCCGTGGGAATCGAACCCACAACCCTGGCGTTGCAAACGCCATGCTCTATCAACTGCGCTACATCCCTCAAGTAAAAGTGAAAGTGACCCAGTAAAATACTACTTGAGTAAAAGTCTAAATGTATTTGGTTTTAAATATACTTCAGTATCAAAAGTAAATGTAAATTGCAAAAATATACTTAAGTATCAAAAGTTAAAAAGTATAAATCATTTCAAATTGCTTATATTAAGCAAACCAGACCGCACAGTGTTGTTTTTTTATTCATTGACGGATAGCCAGGGGAACACTCCAACACTCGCACATAACTTACAAACGAATCCTTTGTGTTTAGTGAGTCCGCCGGATCAAAAACAAGTGTGCAACAGAGATAGTTAGAACAAAACACGATAACCGCTAGCAACACAAGTTAGCTGACTGTACCCCTAATACCATGACTCCGTTAGCTTCTCGCTAACAAAGCCAAGGCCAAACAGTAGCTATCCTTTGATAACGCCAGGCATAATGCAATAACAATAAAACATAGCTACCGATATTAGATGTTCACATTTTCTGCCTGGTTGGCAACAGAAAGTTAAAAACAAGACGAGTCAGTCCTCCGCCACAATTGAAGATGCTTTCCGCAACTGCTGCCAGCTTGTAGTAATGCCAAAGTTTTTTTTGCCGCGTTCAAAACAAATGGGAACTCGGACATCTCCGACTTCTGAGCGTTCAAACGAAATGGGAAATCGAAAAAAAAACTAGCTCCGACTGGGAAAAATCGTTTTGAACGGTCATCCAACTCGGGAACTCCGGCCTCTTTCGAGAGATCCGTCTTTCCCACCTGAAGATCACTGACGTCGTGATTTGACCTAGTATTTTCCCCCGTTCCCAGTTGTTGTCAACGCCGCATAACAGCGCGCTACTGGAAATGACGTCGGCGTGTAGAGCAACCAACCACAGATTTCTATACGAACGGATTGGCTTTACCTAGAGGACATTGTTTCAGATTAAGCATTTCGTTTTTTTAGAGAGCAGAGTACTTTAATATGACATAATGGTCTCGCGGTATCAAGGAATTTCCCACAGAATAACTTTTAGAAACACTAGCCTAAAAAAACACATTATACACCAAAACCGTGTCAAGACTTGATCATTGAGCTCTTAATTCTTCTTTCATGAATTCGCACTTACATTACAATGAATGAAACTGACATACAAAAACATGTGAATGGCATTTTAGGGGACTTATTATTTTACATCAGTGGTATTCAAAGTCGGGGTGGGGGAACCGCATTAAGGTCTTCAAGTAACTAAAATAAAAAATAAAAAAAACACAAAATAAGAGTACAGACTATTGTTTGGGACAACACACAAGCGTTTTTGAGAAATATCATTAAAAAAAATCTAACGTTATTGAGTAAATGTATTTATTGGTTTATTTTTATTTAGAAAATGTAATAATTGAATGTTATTTGTTGATGTTGAAATTGACACATTTTAAGGCTGTGTCATTAGATTTTGGGTGGGGATGGGGAGAAAGTTTGAATACCACTGTTTTACATACACATTCTCAACAGAAGGCAATATTTGGGAAGGAATGTATGTGATAGATGGCATATCCAACCAAGTGGAATATCTGTGCAATTATCGGCTAAGACACACTTACACTGTAGGCCTACACTGCGCGTGCACACACGTGCACACACACACACACAAACACACACACACACACACACACAGATCAACGTCCCATGTACCCTGAGAAATCTTCCTCCTCCTCTGTCTCATTGTGAGACTGCGCAGTGCCAGTGTGCGTTACCAGGAAGTCAGTCAGAGAATGCCCCTGTGCAGCTGGCAGCACGTCTAACTGAATATCCAGAGTGTGTGTGTGTGCAGTCTGTCTGCGGCGGTGTCAGTACTAGCCCTGTATCTTCCTGTATCTCACCCTGTGATCTCATGCTGTCCTGTCCTAATATCCTCTGTAAGGAGTCTATGGGAAGTAGAGGCTTCTGCTCCTGTTTGGAACAGCCTAATAAAACATCTGTCTCATCCTCCTCCTCCCTCTTTAAAGCCCCCAGAGTCACAGAGAACAGATTGACGTTACCAGAGGTCTCCTCCTCCTCCTCCTCCTCCTCCTCCTCCTTCTCCTCCTCCTCCTTTCCACCCAACCCTACAAGTCCCAGAGGTCTGGGTTGGTCTACATCTAGGCTGTAAATGACCTTAGCTAGTTCACCTTTGACCTCTCTCTGACCCTGACCTCCAAGCACCACCACACCCACTGGAGCTTCCTCATCCTCCTCAGCAGCTGCCTCAGAACTCAACCCCCCAGAATGCCCTGCTGCGTTAAGAAGGGCCACATTGGCCCCTGATGCATCCTGGGACTGTGTGGTGCTAGAGCTGCTATCAGAGGAGAGCCCCGCGGTGCGGTCCATGTATAAATCATTTCCCTCCTCCTCCTCCTCCTCCTCCTCCTCCTCCTCCTCCTCCTCCTCCTCCCCTTCTTGGTTTGTGTTCTCTCTGTTGTGGTGTGTTTTTGGTCCGAAGGTCTTCCCTTGTTCCTCTGGCTCAGAGGATATCGAGACCAGGTCAGGAACTATTCTCTCTGGGGTGACGAAGTAGCCCTCAACCAGGGCAGTCTGCATGGAGAGAGGGAGGAGAGAGAGGCTGTGTTAGACACGGAGAAAGTCACAGTGATGTCACTGCCTGATGCCGATTTCACTTTATGTGGACTACAGGGCATGAAAGAGTTGAAGTGAATCTTATTTGGCTTTTACAGGAATTTACTTTGGCTTTGCATTTCTTAAGCTCCACAAATTCACATCCTGGACCAACAGATCAACATTGAAACAACGGCAAAGACAAACAAATAATATCACAGACGAACAGCGAGAGAGTTGTGAGAGAGATGGGTTTGGCAATGTAAACATATGTTTCCCATGCCACTAAAGCCCTTTGAATTGAATTGAACAAAAATGAGTGAGAGTGTGGGGTGTGGTTAGCTACAAGATAGATCCATTTCTCACCAGTGCTCTAGGCAGGTGGGTCTTCAACTTGCACAGGAACCCCGTGTAGAACAGGCCAAACATGAGAACCGTCAGGCCGACCCCACTCACAATGAGAACCGACACCCAAGCTACAACAGCAGGGACTGGGGGGAGGGAGAAGACATCGTTATACCCCGGTCCAAGGTGCACTGAATGGACAGAATAACCATGATAGCATAAGAGCGCCATGCAATATCTACATAGTAACATGATGCCAACAACACACGACCTAATATCTGGCATGGTAAAAGTGAGGATGAAGCATTGACTAACAGATCTATAGACAATATTCACCTCTGTTGGGCTTCACACTGGTGTGAGCACACTTCAACTCAGAAATCATTGTGTTTTTGTTGGTGGTGATCTTCGGTTCCACCTTCACACAGTACTCTACGCCCACCTTCAAGTTCTCCAGCACATAACTTGAATGAGTTATAAGGGTCTCTTGAAACTGAAAATGAATATGATGAAAGAGTATTCATTTAGATTAAATAGTCCACATTGTCATCATTTGTAAAAAAACAAACAAAAAAACAAGTACAATTTGACACTACAATGAAGACAGGGAAAGGATAGGTACTCTTGTTTTTACCTGCATCTCTCCTGCTTTCTTCCAGAAGATGCTAAAGGATAGGGTGCTCCCATAGACATCTTTAATGGTTCTCATCTCAGGCAGTGTGATGTTGATTACCAGGCAACTGCCACATCCATCCAAAGAAAATGTTGGAGGACCAATACGAGCTGTGGAAGACAAAATGGTACTGTAGCATCATTTCACTTTTTATTTTGTATTTTTGTTTTTACAAAAACATTATAAAACAGACACGTTCACGCCCAAATACATGCCTAGATTGTGTTGTGAGATGTCAACTTGGCTAATGTAAATAATGGCACTCACATGGCGCAAACACCTGGTTAAAAAACCCTAGCAGAAGTATCATCATCTGCCTATTAGCAAGACAAAATGACCAGCAGACGTACTCTTTGTGAAGGGGGTGAAGTTGATGTTGACACATGGCGACACTAAGCGTTTGTGGGAAGCCTGAACATATAATATGGCTCGTTCTTTGGGGTACTTCAGATCCAGCTTCTGATTTGTCGTGTTGGTTTGATGTTTTGGTTTGATGTTGTCTTCGCTGCTAAAATAGAAATAAGGAGGTACATTTTTTAATAAATAAAATAACAAAGTAGATCTAGTTCAATAACTTTATTGACAAAGTACAGTGAGTTCTTTTGGATTCCAAATAATTATAATTTGATAATCAATGTGGTCTTCAGTCCTCAACAAGACCTATTCTGCTTCAGAGTGTTGTGTGTAGCCACATTACTGCTTTAGGAGTCTTTCCTGTTCCATAATGGCTTAAGAGTATTTATCTACGCACATAATATATTCCAAAAAGATTAGAAATGTATCTGATGATTTATGCATATATACATTGGATGGTGCCCACATTGATGGTGTCCAGTGCTATAAATATCTGGGTATCTGGATTTGGTTATAAATATCTGGGTATTTGGATTTGGTTATAAATATCTGGATTGACGAAAAGCTATCTATTTAAAAAAAAAACATATAGATGAGTTAGTTAAGAGGAATAGGGAATGTCTTTCGTTAAATAGCAGAAAACAAATCATTCAGTCTACATTCATACCGGCTTTAGACTACGGCGGTATCTTCTATATGAATGCACTTGCCAGTGCCAATGTTCGCTCTAAGCTGCGCGGAGTAGCCCGACACTGCCGTCCAGCTGCCCCGGGACTGCACGCAGAAGAAATACTGTATCAACCCACAGAGAGAAGCACGAGATTGAACTTCACTCAACTATCTAGAGTTTTCCCTGTTAGTTAACACTATCAACGTTTCCCTTTTACTGTGGCAATAGTGATCGAATCGACGCAATATTAAAACACTTTCAATGCAACATACCGAAAACAAAATAAACTATGCAAGAGATTTTGTTATATGCAGAACGCATCGGAGTAGGATTCTATTGCATTGACAAACACCACTCAGCTTACACAGACCGGTGCGACATTAACCAATCAGAGCTGCTGTAGTCCTATATGCAAAACAGACCATTGCCATACATGGATCTGTGCCATTTACTTTGATCTGGACTGTGTTTACAGCTGTGGTCGTGAGTAGATGTGCTTGTTTTGAGATCAAAGCGAGAGCTGCATGTAGCCACGTGTGCACATTTTGTTCATATCCTTTGGTAGTTAGTGAGTTATTATCCCAGTTATAGATCATTTGTAGTCAGCAATAGGGGAGTGATTGCTTCCTACAAGAGCACAAAATATGTACAGTGGGGAGAACAAGTATTTGATACACTGCCGATTTTGCAGGTTTTCCTACTTACAAAGCATGTAGAGGTCTGTAATTTTTTATCATAGCTACACTTCAACTGTGAGAGACAGAATCTAAAACAAAAATCCAGAAAATCACATTGTATGATTTTTAGGTAATTAATTTGCATTTTATTGCATGACATAAGTATTTGATACATCAGAAAAGCAGAACTGAGTGGAGAACAGGAGGGCTTCTTAAAGAAAAACTAACAGGTCTGTGAGAGCCGGAATTCTTACTGGTTGGTAGGTGATCAAATACTTATGTCATGCAATAAAATGCAAATTAATTACCTAAAAATCATACAATGTGATTTTCTGGATTTTTGTTTTAGATTCCGTCTCTCACAGTTGAAGTGTACCTATGATAAAAATTACAGACCTCTACATGCTTTGTAAGTAGGAAAACCTGCAAAATCGGCAGTGTATCAAATACTTGTTCTCCCCACTGTATATTCCTAGACATCTTTGAAAAGCGAGTCAGGTAAAAAGCTTTTTTTTATGTCTTAAAAAGGGCAGTGTTGTATTTTGAGACAGGCTTGAATAAGCTAAGTAGCCAATAGGCAGAGGGTAGCATAATTTGTCTGATTCTCTGTAATAATTGTAAGGGAATAATAAAGCATGTTATTTTGTAAAGTGGTTTCTTGCATCAAACAACACAACAACATGTTCAGTCACCTCCTCGTCTGAAGGACAAGTGGATAAACAGGTTCATGTCAAGCCCTGCATTATTTTTTTCAAAAGCCTCATGGAATGTAGGCCTACATTGAACACCACCCGTTGGCTTCTACTGTAGCCTGAATAATAGAACAGCTATTTCCATGTTAAATTGTTCTGGGATGCATTTTCTCCATTGTTTTTGATGGTAGGCCACTCTGGTAGGCCTGCATTATGATCACATAGCCACAGTAGTCTACATGGCCACTGTTAAAACTGTAACTTAAAGCGGGTCCAGCCACAGTGTTCACAGTAAACGTGCGCTGGAAGTTGCACTGAATTTTCACAATGTACAAGTTTGCGAACAGCAGACCTGAAATTCGCTCAGTGCCGAGAAAAAATTAGAGGGAACATTGCTTGCCACTGTAAAATCTGGCCTTAAATGGCCATGTACTGTTATAATCTCCACCCGGCACAGCCAGAAGAGGACTGGCCACCCCTCAGAGCCTGGTTCCTCTCTAGGTTTCTTCCTAGGTTTCTGCCTTTCTAGGGAGTTTTTCCTAGCCACCGTGCTTCTACATCTGCATTGCTTGCTGTTTTAGGCTGGGTTTCTGTATAGCACTTTGTGACATCTGCTGATGTAAAAAGGGCTTTATAAACAACATTTGATTGATTGATTGATTGATTGATTGATATCCCAGCCAAGGTACAGTAAATAATTAACTTGCTGCCAGTCCCTGGCAGTAAACCAGGGGTTCACAAACTTTTTTGTACCGCAACCCCATTTTGATGTGAATTATTTTCGTGACCCCCACCACGTTAAAAACAAGTTATGTAATCAACGGCCAATGTTTACCTTCATAATTTGGCTATGATAGTCTAATCGCAAATCAGTCTGACATACTGTCAATCTGAAGGAAGTATGGTTTGAAGAGACTGAAACGCACCAGTAAGGTATTGGGAAGTTCAGAAGATCATCAGGAAATAATGTTGTATGATCTGTGTAGAAAATAACATCATCATTGACGATGTTCTTTCCCCCTCAGTCTGATTTAGTGTCTGGTCTTTAACTCGATTCTAATGGCTTGTGGGCATAGTAGAGGAAAACAGAGTTCCTGAGACTTATCTTTCAGTGATGGGAGTCACTGTATTGAAGCCATTGGACAGTTTATTATAGAGCACTACGCTCTATTACGGGCAACAGGTTCAGTACACATTACATTTACATTTACGTCATTTAGCAGACGCTCTTATCCAGAGCGACTTACAGTTAGTGCATACATTATTCTTTTTTTTATTTTTCATACTGGCCCCCCGTGGGAATCGAACCCACAACCCTGGCGTTGCAAACGCCATGCTCTACCAACTGAGCTACCTCCCTGCCGGCCATTCCCTCCCCCCCCCTACCCTGGACGAATTGTGCGCCGCCCCATTGGTCTCCCGGTTGCGGCCGGCTACAGCAGAGCCTGGATTCGAACCAGGATCTCTAGTCACTGCATTCTGTATCAGAAAGTAGGCAGGCCCTCTGGTAAGTCTTGTAGATCAATGCACTGCTCTCTTTTTGTATATAGCCCTCTTGGGCAAACTTCCACCATACCTTACTTCATTGTTAAATGTTGTACATTTTATAAATAGTGTTCATGCTAGGCTCCCTTGGAAAAGAGGCCTGGTCTCAATGGGACTCCCTGCTAAAATAAATCAAATCTGTAGTTCAAACAAAAGAAAGCTGTGTTTTCAGCTCAGCTTCCTGACTTGCTGGAGCCTCAACAGAATCCCACCAGAAGGAGATGTGATGGACCATATGACTGGACAGTTACTATAGAACATCTAATGTGATGGACCATATGACTGGACAGTTACTATAGAACATCTAATGTGATGGACCATATGACTGGACAGTTACTATAGAACATCTAATGTGATGGACCATATGACTGGACAGATACTATAGAACATCTAATGTGATGGACCATATGACTGGACAGATACTATAGAACATCTAATGTGATGGACCATATGACTGGACAGATACTATAGAACATCTAATGTGGTGGACCATATGGACAGATACTATAGAACATCTAATGTGATGGACCATATGACTGGACAGATACTATAGAACATCTAATGTGATGGACCATATGACTGGACAGATACTATAAAACATCTAATGTGGTGGACCATATGACTGGACAGATACTATAAAACATCTAATGTGATGGACCATATGACTGGACAGATACTATAGAACATCTAATGTGATGGACCATATGACTGGACAGATACTATAGAACATCTAATGTGATGGACCATATGACTGGACAGATACTATAGAACATCTAATGTGATGGACCATATGACTGGACAGATACTATAGAACATCTAATGTGATGGACCATATGACAGATACTATAGAACATCTAATGTGATGGACCATATGACTGGACAGATACTATAGAACATCTAATGTGATGGACCATATGACTGGACAGATACTATAGAACATCTAATGTGATGGACCATATGACAGATACTATAGAACATCTAATGTGATGGACCATATGACAGATACTATAGAACATCTAATGAATGTTAAATGTATTACTTGTCAGGTATTTTAATTGTCTGTAATGTCTACTTGTTAAAATGTTTGTAGTCTTAATGTGAACTGTAAATGTTTGTAATGTCTTAATGTGAGCTGTAAATGTTTGTAATGTCTTGTTAGTTTTGTGTTGGACCCCAGGAAGATTAGCTGACGTTATGGCGTCAGCTAATGGGGATCCTAATAAAACGTAATTAAAAAGATTGAATTCCCTTCAAATTCCCAGGCCTTTTTCAGTGGTAAGACCTGCAGAGCAGAGTATTGTCTCTGGAGCAGAGACACTATGAGGGTGCAAACTATAACCACAACGACACAGAGCTGTAGCTTTGGTCAAGTGAAAGAAATACTTGAGAAAACACTTCACGCTGCAGTCAAATGTTCCATCCACAACACACTTGGTAAGATAGGGAAATTGTTCTGAATGTTGCAATACACATGTAAAGGTTATGGTTAAAGTTCAAAGCTTATGTCTAAGACCTGCGCTTAGCGCCACAAAGTGAAACACAAAATGCTCTGACTGAAGACATTGCTTTTCAATAAAACACTCACTGGAAAGTTATGATTTAAACTGTAATTTTAGCATATTATTATTATTATTATTACTACTACACCTAACCTCTGACACACGTTACAACCCAGTCATATCAAGTGTCATGGGAATCAGATCAACATATTTTGTCTTAAGTCCATAAACCTAACCACAATGCAGTAGTAGAAATATCCAATGAGATAAACTAAAATCATTATGATGGGTGATACTATAATCATATTTCATTTAATATGGATGGGGGTTGTGTGGGGTGTGGGTGACAACCTGTTACAGATGCTGTACATGGTACCGGACGGAGTGCCTGGCCCAGGGATCCAGCGTAGAACAGACTGGAAGTTGAGGGAAGTTATGGTAACATTGACTGGAGCAGGGAGGGTACGCAGGGCTAGGATGGATACACAGAGGGTCATTATCATCAAACACATCAGTGAAGATAACATACAGTACAAGCCACTCTACTGCCCACAGACACAGACTGTTTGTGGGTGTATGTGTGAGAGCAAATAGAGATTGCAGTATCTTATCCCAGCCAAGGTACAGTAAATCAATAACTTGCTGCCAGTACCTGGCATTAAACCAGGGGTTCTCAAACTTTTTTGGCCCATGACCCCATTTTTTGATATTACATTTTGATATTACATTTTTTTTCATGACACCACCATGTTATGTAATCAACGGCCAATGTTTACTTTCTTAATGTGGCTATGACAGTCTATTATAAATCAGTCTGACAGTATTTCAATCTAAAAGACAGTATGGTTTGAAGTGACTGAAATGCACCAGTAAGGTATTGGGAAGTTCAGAAGATCATCAGGCAATAATGTTGTATGATCTTCTGTGTAGAAAATAACATCATCATTGACGATGTTCTTTTCCCCCTTAGTCTGATTTAGTGTCTGGTCTTGTCAACTCGATTCAAATCAAATCACATTTTATTTGTCACATACACGTGTTTAGCAGATGTTATAGCGGGTGTAGCGAAATGCTTGTGATTCTAGCTCCGACAGTGCAGTAATATCTAACAAGTAATATCTAACAATTTCACAACATATACCTAACACACAAATCTAGTAAGGAATGGAATTTAAGAAAATATACATATATGGACAAGCAATGACAGAGCGGCATGGACTAAGATACAGTAGAATATTATAGAATAGAATACAGTATATACATATGAGATGAGTAGTGCAAGATATGTAAACATTATTAAAGTGACTAGTGTTCCATTTCTTAAGGTGGCCAGTGATTTCAACAGGCAGCAGCAGCCTCTAATGTGCTAGTGTTGGCTATTTAACAGTCTGATGGCCTTGAGATAGAAGCTGTTTTTCATTCTCTCGGTCCCAGCTTTGATGCACCTGTACTGTGTTGAATGCTGAGCTATAGTCAATGAACAGCATTATTCTTGTCCAGATGGGATAGGGCAGTGTGAAGTGTGATGGCGATTGCATCGTCTGTGGATCTTTTGGGGCGGTAAGCAAATTGAAGTGGGTCTAGTGTGACAGGTAAGGTAGAGGTGATATGATCCTTGACTAGCCTCTCAAAGCACTTCATGATGACAGAGGTGAGTGCTATGGGGCGATAGTAACTTAGTTCAGTTACCTTTGCTTTCTTGGGTACAGGAACAATGGTGGCCATCTTGAAGCATGTGGGAACAGCAGACTGGGAAAGGGAGAGATTGAATATGTCCATAAACACACCAGCCAGCTGGTCTGCACATGCTCTGATTTTAACGGCTTGTGGGCATAGTAGAGTCTTATCTTTCAGTGAAGGCTTCATAATATTGTTTAGCTTAAAACATTAAAAAGAGAGGCACATTTGTAAGAAGAAAACAGAAACCGGTCTGTTTACTACAACTGCATCTAGAATCTACCCCGAATTTTCTCCCGCGACCGCATTTTCAAATTGACCCCTAGTTTGAGAAAACCAGCAGTAAACACTGAAATGCTATGTTGAACCTGTTCTTAAACCCATAATAGCAGTGACAACTTACCATAAAAACACTGCAACATCAAATAAATAGTTAGAAGGAAATGTTTCATATCTTCTTATTCCTAAAACCTTTTTTTTTATTATTGTCTAGAGGACTGGTCCATTGTTGGTCATTGTTCTGAAAAACAAAATATATTGAATACAGAAGTGAAAATGAAGTTATCCTGCTCACGCAAAAGGAAAGGTACAGCCCTAGTGAGAGTTTTGTGTTGCATCTATTGATTTAACGAAAAGGTTGCATGATCCAATATTGGGACAGGTGAACACACTTGACTATATCTACGCTTAGCGGCTTACTTTAGGCTACTGTTATGTGTTTATATAAATCAGGTGTCTACAACTCTTGAAATGATTAAAACACAACAAACTATTTTAATGACATCAAGAAAAGTTAAGAGATCTGTGGTCTTCCAAGTCTACAGTGTTTCTAACAATGACTTCGCTAGTAAAATGGTATACACTGTTTCTTGATCTGAAGTAAATGCTGGCATTAATAAATAATTTTACCTGAAGACATGCCTTCCTTGATGAATCCCTTTCGGAAGAACGTGTTATTTCCCCTTTGCGTAAAAGCAGAAATGAAAACAGACATGTAAATACATAGACATGAACGTTAGTAATTTATTCTAGTAATTTATTCGCTTCTTTCCATCACTGTGTTTTCCGAACGTCACTAGTTTCCTTGAAATCACGTGATAACGCGGCCGAACGTCGCCAAAAGGGAATGGACAAAGATGTGTTTAACTGAACCCAGATAGACCACCGCCTGTCGTTTCCAATAGGAACAAATGAGTCCTAGTGGGCAGAACAAGCAGAGCCCAAGCACGAGCTAGCGAGATATTTCCGTTAGGGAACGCCTACTCTGTGAAGTGCACATGTGCAATAAATCAATTCGCCGCTGCATTCCTTCTAAACAATGCGATTTTTTTTTACAACTTTGGCAAAGGTTAAAGTCTACAAAACATAGTCCACTCTGTTCATAACGGATTCTAGTTTTGGGAACAGACAACTTTATTGAGATCATATGTTTCATCGAAAATTTGCAGGATGTCGGCCAAAATCCATCTCGTTCCATCTTCTCCCACTGCCGGCCACTGGGCTTCCTCTCACTATCATATTTGGTAGTGAGTGGAAACGCCAAGGGGATGCTTTACATTTATACACCTGGTGAAATATCTGTGGAATGGACTTCTTCTTCTTCTTCTTCTTGTATGGTATATTGGCGATAGCGACCTACTGTGCGGGATGGAAACAGGATTCCCCAAAATTGAACAAAATACCAACAACAAAAAACGACCAAACAATAAATAAATAAACAAAATCCAACAACCTTTCTGTTAAAAAATTAAACAGATCTGATCCCTACACAGGCTCAAGGGGAACCTGGGAGGGCGGGTCTTCCGGCGCGTAAGTCTTTCTGCCTGAGCCACAAAAATGTCCAGTTTCTTATACTTTTTTTGAGACTTGTGCCGTACAGTTTATAACTGTGGCAATGAACGCCACTAAAATGTAAAATCCACCTTATTAACTGGCAGCAAACATTTACGACAGGCTGTGGTGTGTCCACTACCATCACTTGTTTTCTCAGTTCTGGTAATCGCCTCCGCATAGGAGATTCGATTGACCGCTCTAACTTTTGACACCTCAATCTCCTTCACGTTTAAAGGGCACTCCAGGAACTCGGGGTTAGTTTATTTAGTAAAACATTTCTTAACTATTTTCTTAAAACTGCATTGTTGGTTAAGGGCTTGTAAGTAAGCATTTCACGGTGAGGTCTACACCTGTTGTTTTCGGCGCATGTGACAAATAAGATTTGATTTTGATCCCCACTACAATTGCAACGCCGTCGTCCTTCTACACACCGTTCTTCAATATACTCTGTCCGTCTGCACACACTTGAAACATGGCCAAATCATTTACAGTTCTTACACTACGATGGTTTGGGGACGAAAGCTCTTACAGCGTATTTTACATAACAAGTTTCACATGCGTAGGTACTTGCCATTATGCCTGCATAGGCGAAACCAAAAAATGTCGCCCCCCATAAAACTAAAACAAAATGTGACGTTGAAGTTAGGTTCAATTTAGGTTCTGAAAGAAAAGTGAAAAGGTATTTTCATATGTTTAAAATACATATTTTCCAAACGTTGAAAAGGCATATTTTCCGGACGTTGAAATCAGGTTCATTTTCGGTTCCGAATGAAATGTGAAAATAAGTCATTTATAGACGTCTATGTTTGGGCCAAATCAAGGCTGGTCCAGACCGGACAAAATCTGAACCAAACATGGACGTCTATGATTGGTTAACATTTGGTCCGGACCGGATAAAAAAAAATCTATGTCTGTGGACTTTGAAATCAAGGCGGTCTGGACCCCACAACATCTGAACAAAACATAGATGTCTATGATTGGTTCAGATTTGGTCCCGACCAAAAAACTATGTATGTGGATGTGGAAATCAAGGCCGGTCTGGAACAGCACCAAAAAAAAAGATGTCCAAAAGATGTCTTCCCGTGCTTACTGAGGTGTAATCTACAGTGTTGCCTGAAATTAATTGTTTTATGAATGCCCATCTATGTGGTAAGCTTACCGTTTGTAAAACACCAAAAAAAGTCGGCTTGTGCTTACTGGGGTGTAGCCTACAATGTCAGCCAGCAATGGAATTGTATGAATGCCCATCCATGTGGTAGGCCCACCGTTTGTAAAATAGGCCGTTGCATTGGCTTTACTAGTCCTGATTCCTGTGACTAATCAATTTGGCTATTTAAGCTCTGAAATCATCTACCCAACTTTATCAGGAGTTATCTCGAGCCTATTTGCAATGTGTTCACACAGCTGGAAATGCATTAGTATTATTTAGTTTTTGCTATGATCAGCTTGTCAAAAATGGATGGAAACCACTGATCATGACAATGGGGTGAAACTCCTGGACAACAGTTGTGATTGTCCATTCCATATCGTCCATTTTACTTTGACCGGTCCTGTTTTTAGGATATGTTGTTTGTTAACATGACAGCACATTTTTTTTTTTTTGATTGAGCGCCATTTAGGTCAGGCTATTTGATCTGGATAAACCTGCATGATGTAAAAAGTCTGTCTGTCTCATTACCATACATTTTTATCTCCAGCCTGCAGGCTACAGAAAAGGCCACATCCTCTTTCTACTATATCTCATATCTGCTACATGATTTATGTTAGATTTTTGACGGAACGTTGTTTGGAGCGCTGCAGAGATTCGTCTCTCCAACTGCACCCGCGCTGGGTGTGGACAAGCACAATATTTTGCATTCCTGCTTTCACAAAGTGGGCACTGCTTATCAAAGGGCGGGCATCAGCGCTCACATAAAAAGCCCATATGCCACTGGTTGAGAGAAATTGTAATTGTTTTTTGGGGCAGAATTATGTAAGGTTTAATGTGTTGTTTGTTGTTGGAGGTGCGTCTTGGTCAGTTTAATTCAGAAAATGCAGCCCTCGTCAATCTGCTGCCATAGTAAGCTGCCTAATGAGTGGGCCCGTCGTGCTCTTTATAAAAAAAAAACACAGCAGGAATGTTCTTTATTCAACCTGAACATCCGTCGTCACCCCTGAGATGAGTCCTTTGACGGGTGCTCTACTGCGAAGTTCAAAACACCAAACGTCTGTTGTTCGGATTCTTTTGAGGCTCACTGCAATCTTCCTCTGTTCTCCAGAAATACAATTAATCAAAATAAGACCACTCCTGGTCACTCTGACAGACTCCACTTTTCCCAGCGCATACTTCACCATTTTCGACACCTCAAATGGGTTTCCCACATATGCATCCCAACAAGAAGCGATTCATTATCATTCATACACGTATCCTCCACTCCAATTTTAGACCCTTTCCTGTTTGTTCCAGTTTTCGCTACTACTGTTGTCCATTCTGAACATTCGTCTTCATCAACTTTGCTCAACGCGCTGCTTGATTCGAACTCAGGATACACTTCCGCCATATTTTTGCTGAACCAGAACCGTAGTTCTTCTTCTTCGGTGAGGTTTAACGGCGGTTGGCATCCAATAAATGTTGCATTTCCGCCACCTACTGGACTGGAGTAGAACTCCCTTATACTTTGCTTTAATAAAAATAAAAAATAAAGGAAAAAAAAATAACCCACCATCTAACACTACACTCAAAAATAAAATAAAAAATAACTATAATAATAATAATAACTACCATACTCCACTATTTAAATCTATTTATTCCTACTTCATGCCAACAGCCTGAAAGGATGGGACACCACCACTTAACACACCCTGTAACTCTTCTGATGTCAAATCTCGCACACCCAAATACCTCTCTGCAGCTGCCACCGCAACCTCTATTTTCTGTGACTTACGTTCCATCCCTGCAGTACAGTTGATAACCATTGCTATAAATGCTAAAAATCCAATCTTACTGAAACATACAGTACTGTATATCACTTGTTGGTTTATCCCTCTGTGCTGGTACAGATATACTACTCACACCACTCCTCTCAGGATCCCTCCCCCTTGATCCATCTTCCTCTACTTTCTTCACTGCCTCAGCATATGCCAACTTCTGCACTACTCTAACCCTGGAAACCTCAACCTGCCTCTCTTGCACCGGACATTTCTGATCCCCAGCCCCATGGTCACCCCTACAATTAACGCATACCACTACTTTCCCCAATGCTACACATTCCTTTGTCTCATGCCCTTCTGCACACTTCTCACACCTAGGAACCTCCCTCCTACACACTGCTGCCACATGCCCATAATCTTGACACCTGTAACAACGTAATGTATTCAGTACAAAAGCTTGAATAGGATAACTTATATATCCTAACATCACTTTGTCGGCAAAGACTCAACATCAAAACTCAAAAGAACAGACAATGTCTCTTCTGATTCACCACTCACGCCCCACCCGTCTGCGTTGCACCAAACGACGAGCATCACAAACACCGGGAATCTTCCCCTTCAGTTGGTCAGCTTTCACATTTACTGCTACCCCAGTATTCACGCCTTTCAATGGCACCATTTTCTTGAGAGCAAAACAATTCACATTTCTTGCCCCCCCATTCGTTTAACACGGAGCGCCTGCTCCCTCTGACCAGCAGAAACACAAACAATTATCACCAGACCACTTCTGGTTACCTTCACCGATTCCACAGCACCCAACTCTGTTTTCACCCACCCTGAAACCACAAATGGATCAGCCAAAAGGCAAGGGTCCACTTTTTCCAAAAACTTCACTCCTATTGTCACAGACTCATCTTTATCCTGACCCTCGGTGCAAACCTCGGGCTCCAAGACCTTCACCACACCCACCACCGCCGATACCTCGCTTTCCCATTCACTTCCATTTCTCCTCCTGTCTTCAGCTCACTCTGCTTACACTTTCTACCGTTCTTCTTTAACAAACCCTCTCCCTTTTTTCCCGCCATTTTTAACTGACTCATTCTCACCCTTTTCCTCCCTCTCTCTCTTAGACCTCCTCTGCCTCTCTTTTCCCCCTCCATTCCTCCTCCGTATTCCATGAATAACTCTCCTTATGATAGTACTGCACTTCTCCTGACATACATCTAGTTCTTGCTTTGTCTAGGGACGCCATTTCTCCTCAACTCGGGCCGAACGTCAATCCGCCTTCGTTTGTCAACATTACTGGCTGTCTGCGCCCATTATGTCGCAATCTGATCCGCGGAGAAGATTCAAACTACTTTGTTTATTTGACGCCTTTCCAACTACACTTTGAATTTCAGCGGGTCTTTGGACGTGCGTCAGTGGTGCGTCCTCAGTAAACTCTCCCAGACTTGAAAGTGTTCTGCGTCACAACTGTCAATCCCTCTCCGGAACCGTAGTCCTCAAGGGAATGGACTTAATTATCTTCTTCTGCTTCTTCTTCTTCTACGATATAATGGTGGTCCGCAAACCAATGTTAAAGGTGCATGCCGCCACCTACTGTGCGGGGAGTGTGTGGTCAATCACGGTTTCCAACATTTCTAAATCCTCCTACCTAACTCAGTACTTCTGAGAAAATAAAGAAGAGCCCTACTAACTTCTACTGACCTTTCTTTGGAGGGCATATAAATGCCGGACCTTGTGCTCAGAATCTCTTCTGCCACGCATCTATCAAAATGGCTCTGGTCTTACATTTGGCCTCACCTCTACCCAGTGGAACATTAATATCAATTATATCTCGTTTCAAAGCTCTTTTGGCTAACTGGTCTACAATTTCATTCCCTTCCACACCCGAATGTGCTGGGACCCAGCAGAATCTCACTAATACACCCATTCTCTCAATTCTCCATAATAACATGAATACCTCCCATAGTAGGTCACTCCTATTAGATTTACCAGATGATAAACTATTCAATACAGACAGGGAATATGAGCATACTATAATTCTAACAGGTTGTACGTCCTCCACACACTGGAGCGTAACTATTATCGCCAACAGTTCAACTGAGTATACTGACAGTTCAGCTGTTAGTCTTCTACATATCTGCACATCAAATTCAGGAACGTAAACGCCTGCTCCTGTGAGCCCACTATCTGGGTCCTTGGATCCATCTGTGAAAAGCGGTAAAAAAGCATTAACAACTTCTACTAATGTAATTGTCAACCAGTTTCACTATATCACTGACTTCTGACCAATCTTTCCTTTTCTCTACCAAGGTTAGATCAACAACAGGGTCTGGGAGTAACCATGGAGGAACATCCCCTATCACCACAGAAGGGCCAACCTCCAACTCCCTCAAACCACTCTCATCAGCAAGCTTTCCAACTGTCCAACCAAAACCACTGTCTTGTCTACTAGTATATTCCCAATAGTCCTCTAGAACGGTAGCAGTGGGATGCTCAACCTCACAGCTTTTCGACCTAACCCAAATAAGCAAATGACAATTTTTTACACCGTATATCCAAAGGCATCTCACCTGCCTCCACCAGTAAGGCACATACAGATGTTGATTTAAATGGACCAATACATATCCTTAAAGCTATATACTGGATTCTGTCCATCTTCTGAAGCCAAGTCTTTGCCGCTGTTCCATAAACTAGACACCAGAAAAAAAAGAATGACTTGAGTTGGTGCCCTTCTAAATACAACCACAGGAGGTCACTCAAAACATTCTGTATTTTTGTACTTTTCCGTTTTTATAGCTCCAAGGGGTCCTCTTTGGGCCATACAAAAACCCCGGTGTGTGTGTGTGTGTGTGGTGTGTGTGTGTGTGGTGTGTGTGTGTGTGTGTGTGTGGTGTGTGTGTGTGTGTGGTGTGTGTGTGTGTGTGTGTGTGGTGTGTGTGTGTGTGTGTGTGTGTGTGTGTGTGTGTGTGTGTGGTGTGTGGTGTGTGTGTGTATGTGTGTGTGTGTGTGCGCATCGGCACAGAAATAATTGTATTTTAGACATCGTATCACTTTTAATGTTTTTTTTATAACAGAATACTCATATACAACATCAATGTGTGTAGACAGATTACTCATATACAACATCAATGTGTGTAGACAGAGGCCACAACCAACACTAACCTATAGAGAAATTATTTATACCTTATAAAACAGTCAATAATCTGCCTTAAACCAAATTATACACAAATCAAAGCCACCAAACTGTGATACATGATTTATTGATTACTTATTAAATATGTCATAGAAGGCAAGTACCCAGAACGATTTATACAGCCAGTCCCAACAGCAGAGAGCCCGCACTTATCTATATTTGATTTGTACCTGCTGCTGCAAAGCATATACACTATGAAAAAAATGTCCTGATTATGATACAGTGAAGAATAAAGTGCCTCAATCAAAATGAAAGTAGCAAACATGACATGAAAAACAAACGCTCATCTCCTATTATGGAGGCTCATAGATCATTCTGCCTGGATTGGTCCTCTGTAGCTCAATTGGTGGAGCACGGCACTTGTAACGCCAGGGTAGTGGGTTCGATCCCCGGGACCACCCATACATAAAAATGTATGCACACATGACTGTAAGTTGCTTTGGATAAAAGCGTCTGCTAAATGGCATATTATTATATATATTATATTATATTGTGAGTGACTGAGATATACTTTATGGTGCAGACAGTGAGAGTGATGAGCAACACGTTTGTGATGACCTAGCCTGAATGTTTAATCCTCGGTAAGTGGTTCTCTTGAGGTGTGACCTAAGTTCCCCAAATGGGAAGCGCTAATGCCAGGTTTCTGTCGGTGCAGAGTGAGCCTGTGCTTGAGCGCTTGTATCAGAGATGTATCAGACCCCAACCAGAGCCATGTATTTAGAGAGCTGGGAACGTTGAATATTGTCTAATTCTAGACATAGCGTTATTTAAATATGTAATGTTAATGGAGAGCTAACATGGCTGAATGTTGTAGTGTCGTGTAAATGCGTCATAATACAGAGACCTGAAATGTCCCGACTCTCTAAAATGTGGCTCTGATTCCAACACCAACAGTCCTTAGTGAGTTTGTTCTGGAGTGGTACAATCCAGAAAATATCCATCCCACCACAGAGCAGGCAGAGGGACTGAAGCGCACACCCATCTCTAACAATTGTTTACAAAAGACGTTGACTTGCACGCCTAGACACACGCATTCATATGCACGCACGCACACACGCACACACAAAGACCTGCAGAACAGAAGCGTTGGCTGCAGTCTCTTTGTGAGGGTGGTTTTGGATTAATGATATGTCTATGTCTCTCTCCGGATGTGAGCTGGAAAAAAAAAAAAAACACAAGTGCTATTTGTTTTCTGAGTGGAGATCAGAAAATACTTCCTAACACCTCTTGGCATGTTTGTTTTTTTACCAGGGGTAAGATTTATTAACCTTTACTAACCAGGTCTAATCCCTGGTTTAGGTACTACTTTAAAATTACAAGGGTACAGACATGGGTCATTCTAGAACATGAGCAGAAGAACGTATTTTGAAACATAGGGATGAGACCACTTAACTTTTCTCCAGGGCCGTTCCAGGACAACCCTGTATTCAAGAACACCAGAAACAGAGTGATGCCGGACGGACCAGTCTCCAGATCACACCAGTCCAGAAGGCTTTTACACCAGACCCAACCAAGTCCAGCTTAAGGTGGGTCCACAACTGTACAGTTCAACTAAGAACGGTCACATGACCTGATGATCCAACAGGGTTCTAACCAGGAATGCCCATTTATAGGGCAGCTATGGTAACCTGTTTCAAAACAAGATGCTTTAAAAAGCCATCTGCACCCGATAACTGGAAGAAAAGAGCAGCTGGCAAAGCTAACTGTCAGATAGCATTCATAACAGCAGGCCTACAAGCTTTCTGTTAGTCCTTAGAGGAGCAGACGGATGCCGTCCTTGTCTCGCTCTCTGTCTCGCTCTTGCATCGATACTGAGAAGATGCCTCCATCTTGTTCTCAGAGATGGTGTGTGTCTTGTCTTGTCCAGAGTCTTCTTGAGGACATTGAAATAGTGTTTGTTTTTTTCCTGCAGCGTAGAAACGCACCATATAGAACCACATGCAGCAGAGCTCTCTACACATCAAGCCCATTCAGTAACATCTGGGTGAATGGAGCTCTTCCATCCAGCCCAGTCTAGTATTCATAGATCTATTTAGCTGAGGGACTGGCCCAGCCCTGCTCTCTGCTCAGAGCCTATAGGTCTAGTAGATGAAGGTGAAGAGGCAGTCCTGTTGGGGGTCCGGGGGCTGGTCCAGAGGGGTGGAGGGGTACAGGGGCAGGTGGGGGAAGTACTGGGAGAGGGTAGGCATGGGAGGGGCGCTCACACTGTAGGCCTTCAGGGACGACAAGCCGTTAAGCACCGCCACATCCAGGAAGGATACATGGAGGGCAGAAGAAGAGGGGTCAGTGGAGGCTAGGGATCCCATCCTCTCTATATCCCCAGTCCCAGAGGCGATTGTTAGGACCTGCTCCGGGTGTGGGGCCCCCTGGGCAGCGCTGTGGACCCTCAGCCTACGGAGACCGAACAGGGCCAGGTACTGGGTGGGGATGGCCAGGGACCCGGGTCCACAGTAGGACAGGCGCAGGTCTGGCACCACACTCCCGCTCAGCAGCTCTGTGAGGACCCAGGGCTCTCTGAGCCACATGGTCAGGCTGCCCTGCTCCCTCAGGCCCCCAGGGGTCAGCTCTGAGTACGACACGGTTCGGCAGCTGCACAGCAGGTTGGCCAACGCCTCGTCACAGTCCTGGATGTGGGCGGAGCAGCTGCAGTTCCGCAGGCTGTTGCCGTGGGTGACACTGTCGAAGAGCAGGGTGCTGTTGCCGCGGGTGACACTGTCGAAGAGCAGGGTGCTGTTGCCGGGGCCCGTGGTCGAGGCAACGGTTGAGGGGAGGAGTAGAACCCACAGAGTCCACAGTAGCCATGGCAACAGGGCAGTGGGGCGGCGACAAGAGGAGGCCCTGTTTAGAGACATCGCCACGGCAGCCAAATGGACTACATCTTCACCGAGTGGATATCCTGAAGCCTGTAAGCAAATCTGTAGGATGGGGGGGAAAGTTATGCACGTTTTTAAAGAGCAAAGTGTACTTTAAAATATATTTCAACATAATATAGACACCAAGACAAATCAAAAACAAAGCAAAATGGAAACCAAGACAAATCCTACCAGTGGGAAAAATGTGTCAGATTGCCCTCTGCCTCTGTCACAGAAGAACACAATCATACTCACTCGCTCAGAATAGCACATGATCCATAGCTGCTCTGTCCTACAGTAACATAGCTGCTTCTGATTCACGTCTCCAGTTTATTGGTTGGAGGTCTGTGAGAGACAGCCAACTGAATTCAGCTCTTTTTATTTCCAGGCCAGTCCAGGTTCCGTCCCACGGACGTAATTGAGCCACTTATTTTTTTGCTCTCCAACTTTATTGTGGAGAGCTCCTTCCAGGGCTACTGCGGATGGCATACGACTGTCTGTAAAAATGCCTGCACTGTGCTGCAGCAAAGGCAGAGGCCAGACACATTAAAACTGGCAGGAAAAATAAAACACTGCCTCTTTCTTTCCCCATCGAGGAGCGGAGGAAAAGTGGGATGAATAAGTGGTCTTGACTTCCAGAAGCACTTTTTCCCCTCTTTTCTTTTTTTTCTAAAGGAGAGGACTTTCCGTTGTAATTGGCATCACAGTTGGACAAAATGTACTTAGTTGTCTGAAACATGTCTTGAAAAAAAGAAGGATGTCTCTGGTCACAAAGAATCCTATTTATTTATCTCTTATATAACCAGCATTTAGCGCTGAGGAGGGCTTCAGTTGCCAATACAGTGCCAGGCTGGCAGACTAAGTAAGAGGATTGGCCATGTTGTTCCCACTCCTCAGCCTAGCATCAAACACCTCTTATCCATCACAAAGCATCAAGACATTCTCAGTCTTTAAACAGAATATACCAACCTAAACTAAAAGCTCAGCAGCCGTGTCTCCACACAACATTGTGTCAACTTACTCCCTCTCTGTGCTGAGTGTCTGGCTGCTCCCAACTCCTGCTCCATGCAGCCTCTGTATCCTTCAGTCACCGGATCCCTGCTAAGTACACAGACCACAGCCCAGTCTGCATTACCGGAGCCCAAGCTCTATAGACTACTGTTCTGTTCCATTCCTATACAGACCACAGCCCTGACTCACAGGTCTGCAATACTATAGAGCCCAGTGCAGCTCCATAGACTACTGTTCTGTTCCACTCCTTTACTGTCCCAGTCCCACTCATCCTCCTCTCCTTGTTCCCTTCTTCCCTTCCCCTCCCTTCATTTCTCCCAGCTCCAGCTGCTGGAGAGGGGGAGGGAGAGGGGGAGGGAGGGGGGGTGGAGGGAGGAAGGTGGCTGCTGGTCCAGTCAGCTATGAGGAGCGGTGCAGAGCATTCCTCTGACATCATGTTCCGTATGCGGCCGCAAGCACCCAACCAAATCATCCCTCTCCCTCTCTTTCTCTGCCTCTCCAAATCTCCTCTCCTTCTTCCTCAAAATCTCATTTTCTGTCTGAGACTGTCATGTATACACACACACACACAGACACTCAGGCAATTTGACACATTCCCATAGGATAAATGAGACAAGATGTGGCTTTATTATTAAAAGCATGGCTACTTACGGGGAGCGCGCTGGCGGCAGTCAGGGAGGCATGTGCTTCTCAGACGTTAGGCTTTAGCTCCACTCCTGACGCAGCGACTTAGCCTTCCACATTTGTTGGCAGACCCAGTGGAACTCCTCACCCGTCAAGCAGACGCAAAGGGGGAAAAACAGTCAGCCCAGAGAGAAGCACAGCGGGGGTGACAGAGAGGGGGAGAGACAGAGAGAGGGGAAGAGTGAGAGAAGAAGAGGAGAAAGAAAGAGAGAGGACTTCCTCTGAACACGGGATAGCACGGACAGTCTTCAGTGATGACATGAGACACAAATACCCAATTTTCTCCTCATGTCACTTGCTTTCACTCCCTCCCTCTCTCCTTTCACTCCCTCCCTCCCTCTCTCCTTTCACTCCCTCCCTCCCTCTCTCCTTTCACTCCCTCCCTCCCTCTCTCCTTTCACTCCCTCCCTCTCTTCTTTCACTCCCTCCCTCTCTCCTTTCACTCCCTCCCTCCCTCTCTCCTTTCACTCCCTCCCTCTCTTCTTACACTCCCTCCCTCTCTCCTTACACTCCCTCCCTCTCTCCTTACACTCCCTCCCTCCCACTTCCTCTCCATGTCAGTGATTTTTCTCAAGCTGCCATCTGCTGGTGGAATATAGTAGGCCTACTACTAAACAAACTTTTACCATTCAGACTAATACAGATTACTTACACTGTTAAAATGATCATATCTATCTCATCATGTTATTTAAATACCATACATTTAATCTGAAATGTTTTTAACTAATACAAGCTGCAAAATAAGGAGACAATATAGCCACTGTGCATTATGTTTCTGTCCTTTGAAAAACTATGATGACTTGGAATTTAAAGAGGAGTATGTTGGCGTGGTGCAGGGTAATGGGAGTACACAGTGGTCTCTCCAGGATGGGTAATGGGAGTACACAGTGGTCTCTCCAGGATGGGTAATGGGAGTACACAGTGGTCTCTCCAGGATGGGTAATGGGAGTACACAGTGGTCTCTCCAGGATGGGTAATGGGAGTACACAGTGGTCTCTCCAGGATGGGTAATGGGAGTACACAGTGGTCTCTCCAGGATGGGTAATGGGAGTACACAGTGGTCTCTCCAGGATGGGTAATGGGTGTACACAGTGGTCTCTCCAGGATGGGTAATGGGAGTACACAGTGGTCTCTCCAATATTACCTTGTATTTTCTAACCTCCACCTCAGGTGAAGTGCCAGGAATAACAAAACTCACAATAACTCCTAACAATAGTAACCCAGGGCATGCCTGTTTTACCTCATTAACAAAACATTTTATCAATTACATACACTAGTCTCCTGAGTGGCGCAGTGGTCTAAGGCACTGCATCGCAGTGCTAATTGTGCCACTAGAGATCCTGGTTCGAATCCAGGCTCTGTCGCAGCCGGCCGCGACCGGGAGACTCATGGGCGGCGCACAATTGGTCCAGGGTAGGGGAGGGAATGGCCGGCAGGGATGTAGCTCAGTTAATAGAGCATGGCGTTTGCAACGCCAGGGTTGTGGGTTCGATTTCCACGGGGGGCCAGTATAAAAATATATATATATATATGTATTCACTAACTGTAAGTTGCTCTGGATAAGAGCGTCTGCTAAATGACTAAAATGTAAATGTAATACACGTTATAATTTGAACTTCACCAAGTCAGATGCCCTCGCAAGGCGTCACCTGCACTCTAGTCCCTCATTCAATGAGCTTCACCATGCTGACTTTTCCCGCAGGATTCCTCGCGCTCTAGTCCCTCGTTCCACATTAAACTCACCAGTCCTACTGAGATCAATTCAGTACTATGAACTGGACTTTCGGTTGCCCTCAACTGGCTGATTTTAACAATTATGTCCAAGGATACCTCACTTAAGAACACTCTTATCAACTCAACTCAGTCCTGCTAGTCACCTCAGTAACTCAACACAGTCCTGCTAGTCACCTCAGTAACTCAACTCAGTCCTGCTAGTCACCTCAGTAACTCAACTCAGTCCTGCTAGTCACCTCAGTTGCGGCTTCTTAGGGAAGTCCCCGCTCTTGAGCGTACCCTCAATAGGGGCGTGTTAACCTATTGGTAGATTGTCCTGCTCACCTCTCTCAATACTATGTTCGGGATATGGTATCCACCCATGGCCTCTTCCTCTCAGAGCTGGAGGGAACCATCCTCATGAAAAGCACAGCATTGGTAGTTAAGAAATGTCTCCACTATTGTTAAGCATATTAATTGTTAACTATTAGTAATAAACAAATCAGGTAAATACGTGATTTTTCTCCCACAGTGTGTGCGCGCATTTGTGCAAGTAGAAAACCATGTTGACTCACCCTACTTGTAGAGAAATGCCAATGCCATCCTCCTCTCTTTCATGTTGACTAAACGGTGTATCACTCTGTCATTGTCACGATCGTTTATAGACGGGACGGACCAAGGCGCAGCGTGATATGCCAACATGTTTATTTAACGAATAAACACACAACAAAACAACAAACGAAACATGAAGTCCAAGGTAGCACACAAACAACATACCTTACACGGAACAAGATCCCACCACTAACTAGTGCCAATAGGCTGCCTAAGTATGGTCCCCAATCAGAGACAATGAGCTACAGCTGCCTCTGATTGGGAACCACACCGGCCAACATAGAAATAGACATACTAGATACTACACCATAGAACAAACACAACACGGAACGTACACACCCTGACTCAACAAATAAACGTCCCCCTGAGTCAGGGCGTGACAGTCATATGTATTTCAATACATATACTAAGATCCCTTACCAATAATGTAACACTTAAAATATCCCCATGCATGTAACGTGCCGGGAATAACAATAAATAACCTATTCCTGTAGCCGTACTATGCCACTTATATATATATATATATATATATATATATATATAGATGAGGTCTGGTCTAAACCTAACACAGCTTCTTGCATCAAGGAGTGGAGCATGGGAAACAAACAATATAAGGATGCAACAACAATTTATTTGTATTTTCAGCGTCACAAAAAAGGCACAATCTCCATCATTTCCATACATGATCTTCAGCTCCAGGCTCCATACGACTGTCCTACAAGACAGACTTCAACAGATAGCCATATCAGATTTGTCCCCCCCAAAAAAAAAAAATATCACTAGATTTATACGTTTCATTCACATATTCAAACAAACAATAGCCTAATAATGTTTTGCAACACAAGGAGGGCGTGTCCAGGGAGGAGCGCTGGTCTGGCTGGAATATGGACGCCAACACCTAAAAGCACCACATTACACACACACACACACACACACACACACACACACACACACACACACACACACACACACACACACACACACACACACACACACACACACACACGCATACACACACACACACACACACACACATACACACAGACACACGCGGGTTATTTCCTCCCTGCGTGGAGTTATTTCTGTGTTCTTATGGTCCTTATCGGATTAAAGTACGTGTCCGAGAGTTCTGTGCCCTGCGCCTGACTTCTTCAACCGCATCTCACCGACAGTCGTGGCACTGAAACATCCTCCCTCGTAAGCAAGCTACGCCAACCAGCCAATAAGATGCCATGTTGAGTAGGTGAAGGCAAGACAAAACCAAAAACCCATTGGCTTTAACAATAAAGTGGCAAGGGGAATCACCAATATAACCCTGTTACATGTATACAAGATTGTAAATTAGGGAAAGGAAACCAGTAAATAATCCTTCTATGGTCCTGTTCTTAAGAATCATGTCAAATACCAACGGTTCCCCTGACATCATAATCACATGACATTATCGTCAGTACTGAGAAATCTGTTGCAAGAGGGAGATCCCCAATCACGTTCCATACCACATCCTGTAAGGACACAGCCACGCACCCAGCTCTGCACAAGTGAACAGCCTACTTAATCACAATTACATTTCTAAAAAAAATATCACCTGTTTTTCCAGAATACTACAATAACCCACTTGGTGCACTAGTACCAGTTGACAAATGTACCACTTGCAGTAGTTTACTTACCGGAAACCCTCGTCAACCACGTAGGGGAGACCGGTGATGGTTGTAACACTTTTCACCCTTTCATCAGTTTCTCAGAGATCGTTTATGGTAGTGTGTTCAAAACTTGACACAAACAACCCACATCTGTCCTTTACAAATCGGTGTGGTTATTATATATGTAAATAAATACATGGTCTGGGTTAGCTGTAACAGTGCTTGGGGTGAATTGTAACAGATTGAAAAAGGGCATAAATCATGACATGCAACTAATTATTGAACGCCTTTATTGAGACCATGAGAGCAACATTGCCGTGTTTAACATTTTATTTGTCTGAAATAATAGTAAATATAAATAATAAAATGTTTATTATTTTACCCTCCACTAAATGGTCTTTGTCAACCAAACAACAACTAGGCTAAACTAAACACGTGGATGTTGGTGGTGTCTGTGTTTTTCTCCTCTTCCTACCACTTGTTGTTATTTTCCTGGGCCCTGCTTTTGGGAAGGGGCGTACATCAACTGGGTCTGTGAAGTGGCTGGAGAGGTGGCCAGGAAGGCAGCTGGAGAGGTGGCCTGGAAGGCAGCTGGAGAGGTGGCCTGGAAGGCAGCTGGAGAGGTGGCCTGGAAGGCAGCTGGAGAGGTGGCCTGGAAGGCGGCTGGAGAGGTGGCCTGGAAGGCGGCTGGAGAGGTGGCCTGGAAGGCAGCTGGAGAGGTGGCCTGGAAGGCAGCTGGAGAGGTGGCCTGGAAGGCAGCTGGAGAGGTGGCCTGGAAGGCAGCTGGAGAGGTGGCCTGGAAGGCAGCTGGAGAGGTGGCCTGGAAGGCGGCTGGAGAGGTGGCCTGGAAGGCGGCTGGAGAGGTGGCCTGGAAGGCAGCTGGAGAGGTGGCCTGGAAGGCAGCTGGAGAGGTGGCCTGGAAGGCAGCTGGAGAGGTGGCCTGGAAGGCAGCTGGAGAGGTGGCCTGGAAGGCAGCTGGAGAGGTGGCCTGGAAGGCAGCTGGAGAGGTGGCCTGGAAGGCAGCTGGAGAGGTGGCCTGGAAGGCAGCTGGAGAGGTGGCCTGGAAGGCAGCTGGAGAGGTGGCCTGGAAGGCAGCTGGAGAGGTGGCCTGGAAGGCAGCTGGACAGGTGGCAGCATGGGACGGCGCACAATTGGCCCAGCGTCGTCCAGGGTAGGGGAGGGAATGGCCGGCAGGGATGTAGCTCAATTGGTAGAGCATGGCGTTTGCAATGCCAGGGTTGTGGGTTCGATTCCCACCGGGGGCCAGTATGAAAAATAAAAAAATAATGTATGCACTCACTAACTGTAAGTCTCTCTGGATAAGGGCGTCTGCTAAATGACTAAAATGTTAATGTAAATGTAAATGCCTAAGAGGCAGCTACTACTACTATTACTACTACTACTACAGTTACATTTAAAATTTTAGTCATTCAGCAGACGTTCTTATCCAGAGCGACTACTACTGCTGCTAATACTACTACTGCTACTACAACTACTACTACTTCTGCTACTACTGCTACTACTACTACTACTACTACTGCTACTGCTACTGCTACTGCTACTACTACTACTGCTACTACTACTACTGCTACTACTACTACTACTACTGCTACTGCTACTACTACTACTGCTACTACTGCTACTGCTACTACTACTACTGCTACTACTGCTACTGCTACTACTGCTACTACTACTACTACTACTGCTACTACTACTACTACTACTACTACTACTGCAACTACTACATTTACATTTTACATTTTAGTCATTCAGCAGACGTTCCTATCCAGAGCGACTTACAGTTAGTGAGTGCATACATTTTCATTCTGCCATACATATACTACCATAAATACGGTCATACCTCCCCTCAGTCAGTCACTACTCTCTACTCTAATATACACATAATGAAACCTGCTAACCAGGGTAGAGCGTTGTGGGCGTGGCCAGGTACGGTAATAGAACTGTCCTCTAACATTTACATTTTCGTCATTTAGCAGACGCTCTTATCCCTCGTGTTGTCCTCCCAAATGCCTCACGCCTTTTGTCCTCTGGGGTCAAAAATGACCCCGCCTGGTTTGACTGTTTATAAAGCATACAGTATACATTTACAATCACTTCTCTGTTTCAACTTTTCAGTCAACTTTATTCCAACTTATAACCTGACATATAACACATGTTATAATTCATTTCCAAAACATTTTCAACTTCAAAACCTAACTTTTTAGTCTGAATGAGCCCTCAGTTGCATGCGAGGCAGGTAGTAATGGCGTGATCTTTGCAGATGTATGCATTGCATTTTTGGCACATTTTGGATGTTTTGAAATCACTTGGGCGAGGGCAGAATTTGCACCTACTCCTTTTGGGTAATGGGCGAGGAAGGGCTGGTCGGCATGAGGGAACTGGGAGAGGGGGAGCTGCTGCAGAGGTAGAGCTGGAGGAGACCTGCTGGATCTCCTTAACCAATTTGACAGCGGCTGACGTGCGGGGAATAACCTTGCGTCGCTTGATGTGAGGTATCACCAGTTGTCGCCCAAGCTCCTCCATGAAGAGCCTTCTCTTGTTGTACTTTCCCTGATTCCAGGCTGGCTTGATTTCAGACCATAGGACAAAAGAGTTGTATGCAGACACGTCGAGAATGTTGTAGAAGACAACGAGTGGCCAACGGGCTGTCATTCTTTTGCACGTGTACACACTAGTAACTTTGTCAAGGTTATCAACACCACCTTTGTTGTGATTGTAATCTTCAATAATTTTGGGCCTTTTGTCATCCCTGTTGCTCACAGCAGCATCCCGATGCAGAGTGCTCATCAGAAGAACATTTTTCTGTTTTTTGGGGTGATATGACACTAGAGCATGGGTCTCGGTGAAGGCAAACTTCGATGAGAACCGTGCCCGGTCCTTTTTTGACACCAGAGCAGGGGGAAGCTCAGGCTTATTCCTCCATACTGTTCCCACCATGTACAGCTTTCTTTTCAGCAGCTGCAAGCCAAGAGCATGTGAAGTAAAAAAAGTTGTCACAGGTGATTGTTTTCCCCGGAGACCTTCTGTCATGTCAAGGACAACTCTCATGCCCTGATTTTTTTTCTGACTGCGCACCAGCCGGTTTGCCAGTGTATACCTGCATGTTCCATGCATAGCTAGACCTGGCATCGCATGCTACCCATATTTTTATCCCATATTTCCCTGGTTTACTCGGGATGTACTGTTTGAATGGACAGCGACCTCTGAAGGGGACCAGGCGCTCATCCACAGTCACATCAGTACCTGGATCGTACATCAACGGCAGGAGAGACACCCACTTGTCCCATACATCTCGAATGGGAGCTGTTATGATTTAACTGGATAGAACCCAAATGCAGACAAGTACACCAAGCCAGAGAAGTTTTAACAGGTTTATTATAAATGTTCAATAGTCCAGGTTTCCAATAAATGGGGAAGAGCAAGTCCAGGTTACAGGGAGGGTACAGATCCAGGTCAGGGCAGGTGTGGTACCGTAATGTCCTAGTGTCCGTGGTGAGTCCAAAGGAGAGGCCCGATAGTGGAGAGCAGGATGGTGGTGGCAGGAGTGAAGCGGAGGCAGGAGTCAGGTTCCAAATATCTGTGGCACAGGAGAAAAAGTAAATAAACAGTCCAAAAAAACACAAGAGCGAAAACAGACAGGTTGAGTCGGCAGCGAGACTAACATGGTTGTCTTGACTATGATCTGACGATGAGTGGAAAGTTTGACCGGGTCTTAAAGGCTGAGGTGATTATGGTGAATGAGCTGCAGCTGGAACCCTGACTCCCGCACACCAGACTTCACTCCTGCAATCAAGGACAGACAGAGGGGGAGGGGGAGAGCAGAGAGAGAGCTACCTAGCAGCAGTAGGCCTAACAGTACCCCCCTCTACGGACGCCACCTGGCGGCCGACAGGGTTTATCAGGATGTAACCTATGAAACTCACCGAACCAGAGCAGGATCCACAATGAAGCTCCTGGGCACCCAGGAACGTTCCTCAGGACCATAACCCTCCCAATCCACCAGGTACTGAAACCACGACCCCGGCGGCGAACATCCAGAAGTCGCCGGACAGTGTAGACCGGACCCCCACCCACGATCTTGGGCGGAGGAGGGGGACGAGAGGGCGGGCACAAAGGGCTAACCGACACAGGCTTAATCTGGGAAACATGAAAGGTGGAATGAACCCGTAGGGAGGCAGGAAGCTGTAGCTTAACCGCGCAGGGGGTTAACAATAGACAGTATCTTGAACGGTCCTATAAAACGAGGCGCCATCTTCTTCGACTCCACCTTCAATGGAAGGTCCCGTGACTTCAGCCATACCTCTTGACCAGGAGAGTAACCGGGAGCCTGGGACCGGTGACGGTTGGCTTGCCTCTGCATGTACGCCGAAGCTCGGGACAGAGCTACCCTGGCCTTCCTCCAGACCTTGCAGCAGCGGCGCATGTGGGACTGCACCGAGGGTACCTGCAAGTTCCCTCTCTTGGGAAGGGAACAGGGGAGGTTGATAACCCAGAGCACACAGAAAAGGAGACAAACCAGAGGAAGCGTTAGTCAAGGTGTTATGAGCATATTCCACCCAGGGGAGCATGGAGCTCCATGACCCAGGGTTAGACCCAGTGACACAGCGAAGAGCGGTCTCCATCTCCTGGTTCGCTCTCTCGGCTTGCCCGTTGGTCTGGGGGTGATATCCAGAGGACAGGCTGGATGTAATGCCCAAAGCTTTACAGAAAGCTTTCCACACCTGGGAGACAAACTGGGGACCCCTGTCAGAGACAATATCCGTGGGTAGACCATGAGAGCGGAACACATGTTCAACCAAAATATCAGCCGTCTCTCTGGCAGTGGGCAGTTTAGGTAGGGCCAAAAAATGAGCGAACTTAGAAAAACGATCAATCACCGTAAGAATGACAGTCTTACCAGATGAGGGGGGAAGTCCAGTGACAAAATCCATAGCGATATGCGACCAGGGCCGGCTGGGTATAGGTAGAGGTCGTAGATGACCAGCGCTGGCCTGGGTGGAGTTTTTACTTCGTGCACATACCGTACAAGCAGCAATGAAGGCTCGAGTGTCCGCCTCCATCGTGGCCCACCAGAACTTCCGTCGCACAAAGTCAAGGGTCCGCGAAACTCCAGGGTGACAGGTAAGGGAGACGAGTGAGCCCACTGAAGTACCTGGGAGCGAGCAGACTCAGGGACAAACATCCGGTTAGGAGGACCCCTCCCAGGGTCAGCTTGATGATGTTGAGCCTGTCTAACAATCCCCTCGATGTCACATGTGATGACTGCAATACTGCAGGTAGGAGGCAAAATGGGTTCAGGGTTACTACCAGTATCAACAGCCGAATGAACACGAGACAGGGCGTCAGGCTTGACGTTGCGTGACCCAGGACGGTAAGACAGAGAAAAATTGAATCTCCCAAAAAATAGTGCCCACCTGGCTTGACGGGGGTTGAGCTGCTTCGCTGACTGGAGGTAAGCCAGATTCTTATGATCCGTCCAAACGATGAAGGGTTGTTCCGCCCCCCAACCAATGTCGCCACTCCTCGAGAGCCAGCTTAACGGCGAGCAGTTCACGATTTCCAACATCATAATTCCTCTCTGCCTGAGAAAGTTTCCTTGAGAGAAAAGCACAGGGATGCAGTTTGTTATCTTCAGGAGAACGTTGTGACAACACTGCACCTACCCCAGTGTCGGATGCATCCACCTCCACGACAAACTGGCGGTCGGGGTCCGGCTGCATCAGAATGGGAGCCGAGGCGAAGCGATGTTTCAGTTCTTCGAACGCTGATTCGGCCCCTTCATTCCAAGCGAACGGTCGTGAGATGGAGGTGAGAGCGGTGAGTGGCGCCGCAATGCGGCTGTAGTCCTTGATGAACCTCCTATAGAAGTTCGCAAACCCCAGGAATCGTTGAAGTTGTTTTGCGGGTAGAGGGAGCTGGCCAGTCCGTGACAGCAGAGATCTTAGCTGGGTCCATCCGCAGCTCCCCCTGAGCTATGATGTAACCCAAAAAAGAGGTCTCAGACACATGAAATTCACATTTCTCCATCTTCACAAACAGTTTGTTCTCCAACAACCTTTGCAACACCTGGCGCACATGCAGTTCATGTTCCTGGGAGGACTCTGAGAAAATCAAGATATCATCCAGATAGACAAAAACAAACCGATTCAACATGTCCCGAAGGACATCATTGACTAGTGCCTGAAAAACAGCAGGGGCATTAGACAACCCAAAAGGCATAACCCGATACTCAAAATGTCCCAAGGGTGTGTTGAAGGCAGTCTTCCATTCATCACCCTTACGAATGCGCACCAGGTGATACGCATTTCGTAGATCCAGTTTCGTAAAGATGGTAGCACCATGAAGGAGGGGAAAAGCAGAATTAATCAAAGGCAGAGAATACTTGTTCTTAATGGTGATGTTGTTAAGTCCACGGTAATCAATACAGGGTCTGAGGGTCTTATCCTTCTTAGCAACAAAAAAGAATCCCGCTCCTACAGGTGACGAGGAAGGACGCATAATACCTGCCGCCAAGGAGTCCCGAATGTAGTTCTCCATAGCCTCCGTCTCCGGCCGGGAGAGATTGTACAGGCGACTGCTGGGGGAGCGGGGCTCCTGGCTGGAGGTCAATGGCGCAGTCGTAAGGCCGGTGAGGAGGAAGAGAAGTAGCTCTGTGTTTGCAGAAAACGGATGCCAGGTCATGATACACGTCAGGAACAGCAGAAAGATCCATGGACTCCAGTGGAGGTTGAGGCACAGTACTGGCAGGAGTCTGAGCAGAACACAAACAATTCACATGACAAAATGTGCTCCATGAAACAATGCTACCTGTCACCCAATCAATGTGTGGATTGTGTTTTATGAGCCAGGGGATACCAAGGACCAGGGGAGTCTGTGGGCAGTCGATAATATGGAATTGAATGTTCTCCTGATGATTTCCCGACACTCTAAGACAAACAGGAACAGTCTGATGGGTAATGCGGGTCAACAATTGTCCATTTAGACCCTTAGCCTGCAGCGGACAGTCCATAGGAACAGTCTCCAAATCCATTTGTTGAGCCCACTCTCTATCCAAAAAGCTTTCGTCGGCACCAGAGTCAATCAGCGCACTAACAGAGAAATTCTGGGACTGCCACTGGAGGGATGCCTGGAGCAGAATGCGGGGAGAAGAGGAAGAATCCACTGCTCGGCTCACCAAAACTTCTCCCATAAATGATGAGCCGGCCCTTTTCCCGGACGAACTGGGCAGGAAGGAACGAAATGACCAGCTTCTCCACAATACAGGCAGACCCGAGCCTGAATACGACGTGCACGCTCCTCTGAGGACAACCGTGCACGACCCACCTCCATGGCTTCGGGTTCAGTGCTCCTCGTATCGACTCGGGAAGACACGGCTCTCTCCGTAGGGACGATGCAGGGAGGAGTTTGTTGATGACAGACAGGTTGCTTGGAACTAACACTCCTCCCCGGCGGCGCTCCCGAATCCGATTATCCAACCTGATAGTGAGTGAAATAAGATTATCCAGCGTAGGCGATTCATCATATGACACCAATTCATCTTTTAAAGTCTCCGACAAAGCATTGATGAACACTCCTTGTAATGCCTCGTCATTCCAACCACTCACTGCTGCTAAAGTCCGAAACTCCACTGCCATCTCCGCCACACTACGAGCCCCCTGCCGAAGAGAAAACAACCGTTTCGCAGCCTCCTTGCCTCGTACGGGGTGGTCAAAAACCTTCCTCATCTCCGTGGTGAAGGCCACGTAAGCGTTGCAAATGTCCGACTGACTCTCCCAGACCGCGGATCCCCAGGCACGAGCGGAACCGCTAGTAGAGTTGATAAGGTAGGCAATACGGGCTCTTTCTGAGGCGTAGGTGAGGGGCTGTTGTTCAAACACTAACGAGCATTGAGTCAAAAAAATCGCCACAGGTTCCCATGTTCCCGTCATAGCGCTCTGGAGCAGGAACAAAAGGCTCTCTGATCTGGGCTGAAGGGGTAGTAAGGGCAGACACTTGATTGGTGAGTAATTGAACCTGATTAAGCAGCACCTGACTGTCCTCAGCAATCGTCTTAAACAGGGTATCATGTTGGCCAAGTAGAATGCCCTGATTGGCTATGGCAGTCCAAATTTGAGTGCACTCTGGGGTGGTATCCGAGCTACTGTCTGCTGGGTTCATGTTGGTCAGATCATACTGTTATGATTTAACTGGATAGAACCCAAATGCAGACAAGTACACCAAGCCAGAGAAGTTGTCACGAGTTACAAAGCCAGAACCCAGAAGCAGACCAGGACAAGGTAAGTTGAAACGAAGGTGAGTGTTTATTTACAAATTCAAGAGTGATGCTGAATAATCCAGGGAACAGAGCGGGCGGCGTTGATTAGTTGTTGGGGGTGCAGTGGTTGATCCCATCATGGCTCGGCAGCCGCCGACCACCAGGCAGAGGTTGGATGAAGGTTCCGGACGAGTGACTGCAGATGGAACAAAACGGAGGTAAGTAAACAACAAACCAACAAGGTGCAAAACAACAAAACTAACGCTAGAAGCTCTAAGACTGATACTCTGGTAAACCTACTGTTCATGGCTAACGATCCGGCAGGGAATGGATGTTAGGCCAGAGCCTAAGAAGGGTGATGATCAGGACCAGGTGTGCAGATTGCTGATGGGATGCAGGTGCGGAAATCAAGAGAGCTCCCGCCTAGCAACGTTGCCCGGCAACCAGGCAGGGAGCGTTCCAGAACCCTCGGGAAACTGGAGATCACGAGCAGAAAAACTAGTCCACAGACAGGACCCGACTCAGACTGCCGGGATCGTTACAGTACCCCCCTCCGACGAACGCCACCGGGCGGACTCCCGGAGCGCCAGGATGGAGGCGGTAGAAGTCACGAATGAGGTCAGCATCTAGGATCTGTCGCCGCGGAATCCAACTCCTCTCTTCAGGACCATACCCCTCCCAGTCCACGAGATACTGGAAACCCCCGGCCCCGCCGTCTGGAATCCATGATGCGTCGCACCGTGTAGGCAGGACCACCTCCGATCATCCGAGGAGGAGGAGGAGGAGGCGGAGGAGGCAACAGAGGACTGAGGAAAACAGGCTTGAGGCAGGAGACATGAAAGGTGGGATGGACTCTGAGCGTCCTCGGTAGTTTGAGTCGAACTGCCACTGGATTGATCACCTTCTCCACCACAAACGGACCAATGAACTTCGGTAACAACTTCCTAGACTCAGTCCGTAAAGGAAGATCCCGTGTGGCCAACCAGACCCTATCTCCGATGGTATAGGTGGGAGCGGGGATCCGACGACGATTCGCCTGGAGCTGATACCGGTCCGAAACTCTAAGGAGTGCCTTTCTGGCCCGATGCCAGGTCCGGTGGCAACGACGAATATGGGCCTGAACAGAGGGCACTGAGAGCTCCTTCTCCTGAGAAGGGAACAAGGGAGGTTGGTAGCCATACAGGCACTGGAAGGGAGACATCCCAGTGGCAGATGTAGGGAGAGTATTGTGGGCATACTCAACCCAAGGCAACTGAGAGACCCAGGAGGTGGGGTTGGAAGAGACCAGGCAGCGTAACGTGGATTCCATCTTCTGGTTGGCTCTCTCCGCCTGACCATTGGATTGGGGGTGAAAACCAGATGTGAGACTGACTGTAGCTCCAATGGCCAAACAGAAGGACTTCCAGACAGCAGAGGTAAACTGAGGGCCACGGTCGGAAACGATATCACTGGGCAAACCGTGGACCCTGAAAACCTCCCTAACCAGGATCTCGGACGTCTCCGAGGCAGAGGGAAGCTTGGCAATTGGCACAAAGTGGGCGAACTTGCTGAATCTGTCCACGATAGTCAGAACGACCGTGTTCCCCTCAGAAGCGGGCAACCCAGTGACGAAGTCCAGGGCCAGATGCGACCATGGTCGCCGGGGAATAGGGAAGGGGGTGAAGTAGTCCAGAGCTGGGCCGATTGGTACTCTTATTCTGCGCACACACTGGACAGGCAGCAACAAAACCCAGAGTATCCTCGGCCATGGCAGGCCACCAAAAACGTCTGCGAAGAAACGCCATCGTCCGAGCCACGCCAGGGTGACAAGCCATCTTGCTGGCGTGGGACCATTTGAGGACAGCAGGACGAACCGACTCAGGCACAAACAACCGACCGGGTGGACCGTTACCGGGACCGGGCTGCGTCCGAAGGGCCGCCATCACCTCCTCCTCAATCTTCCACATAACTGCTCCCACGACGCAGTTCCGGGGAGAATTGTCTCGGTCTTGGACCCACTCTCCTCCGTCTTGGAGAACATCCGGGACAAGGCGTCCGCCTTGCCGTTCTTAGATCCAGGTCGGAACGTCAGGGAAAACTTGAATCGTCCGAAAACAACGCCCACCTGGCCTGACGGGAGTTGAGACGTCTAGCCGATTGCACGTAAGCAAGATTCTTGTGGTCAGTCCAGACAATAAACGGTTGCTCCGCCCCCTCCAACCAGTGGCGCCACTCCTCCAAGGCAAGTTTCACCGCGAGAAGCTCCCCGGTTACCCACATCGTAATTCCTCTCCGCAGGCGAAAGGCGACGAGAGTAGTAGGCGCAGGGATGGAGTTTACTGTCCGTGGAGCATCGCTGCGACAGGATGGCGCCAACTCCCACATCAGACGCGTCCACTTCAACGACGAACTGACGGGCCGTGTCCGGTTGAGAGAGAATCGGTGCGTTGGTGAATCGCCTCTTCAAATCCAGAAACGCTCGATCCGCCTCCGGATTCCACTTGAAGGTCCTGATACTGGAAGTCAAGGCAGTTAACGGAGCGGCCACACGGCTGTAATCCCGGATGAATCTGCGGTAGAAATTCGCAAACCCCAAAAATCTCTGGAGCTGCAATCTCGTACCGGGCTGGGCCCATTCCAGGACCGCTCTAACCTTCTCCTGGTCCATCCTAATCTCTCCCCTGGAGATGATGTACCCGAGAAAGGATGTCGTGTGGGCGTGAAACTCGCACTTCTCGGCCTTCACGAACAGGCGATTCTCCAACAATCGCTGCAGAACCTGCCGGACATGCTGGACGTGGTCGGAAGGTTCCTTCGAGAAGATCAGAATGTCATCCAGGTAAACAAACACAAAGAGACCGATCATATCTCTCAGGACGTCGTTCACCATACTCTGGAATACCGCTGGAGCATTGGTCAGTCCAAACGGCATCACCTGATACTCGAAGTGACCCATCGGTGTATTGAAACCCGTCAACCACTCGTCCCCCTCTCTGATCCGGACCGTGTGATACGCATTGCGTAGGTCTAGCTTGGTGAACACCGTAGCACCCTGTAAGGAGTCGAAGGCAGAACTCATCAAGGGCAGGGGATACTTGTTCTTGACCGTGATGTCATTCAACCCCCGATAATCAATACACGGTCGAAGAGAGCCATCCTTCTTACCCACAAAGAAGAATCCTGCCCCCCAGGGGTGATGACGAGGGACGAACGAGACCAGCAGCTAGGGACTCCTTGATGTAGGTCTCCAAAGCCTCACGTTCAGGTCGGGAGATACTGTATAACCTTCCCTTGGGGTAGACAGCTCCAGGGAACAGGTTGATGGCACAATCATATGGTCGGTGGGGAGGGAGTGACAGAGCCTTCTGCTTACTGAAAACTTCCCCCAAATCGTGATATGTCTCGGGAACCAGGGACAAATCTGGGGGGTTTAGCCTCAATCACCTGACTGGGAACCGAATGGGGACAGGCAGTCTTGAGACAGTTAGCATGACAATCAAGGCTCCAACTCGTTACCTTGCCCGTCACCCAATCGAACGTGGGATTGTGTTCCTTCAGCCAGGGGTATCCAAGGACCAGAGGAACATGGGAAGACGGCAGAATGAAGAATGAAATCATCTCAGAATGATTCCCCGACAACAGCATCTTAACCGGTTCAGTCCTCATCGTGATAATCGTGCCAGACTACTGCCGTCCAGAGTGGTAGCTTCAATGGCTTCCGGCAATTGCTCCTTGGAAAGCCCCAGCTGTTCCACCAACTCGGCATCAAGAAAGCTTCCACCGGCACCTGAATCGATAAAAGCGTTAATCGCTAAGCTCTGATTCCTGTTCATAAGGGTAGCCGGGAAACGGGGTCTGACAGAGGTATTGAGAGGTCGAAACTGGCTCGCTAAAAGTCCTCCCAACTTTAGCGAGCCGCGCAGTTTGGACGACCGCCGGGAACCAGTGGCGAGGTAATGTCCCGAACCACCACAGTAGAGGCAACAGTTAGTCCTACGTCTGTGTTGGCGCTCCTCCTTGGTTAACCCGTGCCGCCCCACTTGCATGGGTTCAGAATCGGGAGACAGGACCTCTCCACTAATCCTGTGTGGTGGACGATGATCGACGTATTCTGATCCAATCCCCGACCCGACTGGAACCTGAGAAGCTGATCGGTTGGACGGAACCCATTGCTTCTCCCTCCTTCGCTCTCGGACTCGATTATCCACCCGAATAGACAAGGCTACCAAGCTGTCCAGGTCACTAGGCTCCGGATAGGAGATCAACTCATCCTTGAGCTGCTCCGACAGACCCTGGTAAAGGCCGCTTGCAGAGACTCCTCATTCCACCCACTCTCCACAGCCAACGTCTTGAACTCGATCACGAAGTCGGCCACGCTCGCGAGTTCCTTGGCGAAGCGAAAACAGGCGCCTAGCTGCGTCCCTCCCTCGGACGGAATGGTCGAAGAGCTTCCTCATCTCGGCCGTGAACCCCTGGTATGAAGCCATGCAGGGATCCTGTCGTTCCCAAACGGCTGAAGCCCACTCCAGCGCTCGACCACGCAGCAACTCAATCACAAAGGCTATCCTAGCCTTGTCTGTGGCATAAGAGTAGGGCTGTAGATCGAACACTAATCCACACTGCATAAGGAAGGAACGGCATCTTCCCAGCTCCCCCTCATATTTATCCGGCGTCGGAACCTTGGGCTCACGGAAGGACACAGCTCCAGAAGCGGCAGGCGAGATGGGTGAAACCGGTAGTGGATCCTCCACCGGAAACTTGCGTTGGTTCTGGACCTCCGTCAGACCGGTAGAAAGGTTCCGAACTGACAACGCGATCTCCTGTAGTACCGTGCTATGATGGCCCAACATCTTCTCCTGATGGGTAATGGCATGGCGAACAGAGTCCAGGTCCGCTGGGTTCATTACTGGCCGGATCGTTCTGTCACGAGTTACAAAGCCAGAACCCAGAAGCAGACCAGGACAAGGTAAGTTGAAACGAAGGTGAGTGTTTATTTACAAATTCAAGAGTGATGCTGAATAATCCAGGGAACAGAGCGGGCGGCGTTGATTAGTTGTTGGGGGTGCAGTGGTTGATCCCATCATGGCTCGGCAGCCGCCGACCACCAGGCAGAGGTTGGATGAAGGTTCCGGACGAGTGACTGCAGATGGAACAAAAACGGAGGTAAGTAAACAACAAACCAACAAGGTGCAAAACAACAAAACTAACGCTAGAAGCTCTAAGACTGATACTCTGGTAAACCTACTGTTCATGGCTAACGATCCGGCAGGGAATGGATGTTAGGCCAGAGCCTAAGAAGGGTGATGATCAGGACCAGGTGTGCAGATTGCTGATGGGATGCAGGTGCGGAAATCAAGAGAGCTCCCGCCTAGCAACGTTGCCCGGCAACCAGGCAGGGAGCGTTCCAGAACCCTCGGGAAACTGGAGATCACGAGCAGAAAAACTAGTCCACAGACAGGACCCGACTCAGACTGCCGGGATCGTTACAGAAGTTTTAACAGGTTTATTATAAATGTTCAATAGTCCAGGTTTCCAATAAATGGGGAAGAGCAAGTCCAGGTTACAGGGAGGGTACAGATCCAGGTCAGGGCAGGTGTGGTACCGTAATGTCCTAGTGTCCGTGGTGAGTCCAAAGGAGAGGCCCGATAGTGGAGAGCAGGATGGTGGTGGCAGGAGTGAAGCGGAGGCAGGAGTCAGGTTCCAAATATCTGTGGCACAGGAGAAAAAGTAAATAAACAGTCCAAAAAACACAAGAGCGAAAACAGACAGGTTGAGTCGGCAGCGAGACTAACATGGTTGTCTTGACTATGATCTGACGATGAGTGGAAAGTTTGACCGGGTCTTAAAGGCTGAGGTGATTATGGTGAATGAGCTGCAGCTGGAACCCTGACTCCCGCACACCAGACTTCACTCCTGCAATCAAGGACAGACAGAGGGGAGGGGGAGAGCAGAGAGAGAGCTACCTAGCAGCAGTAGGCCTAACAGGAGCAAGTTTGTCTCGTGCACGGCGATTTTCTCTTGTGGCTTTATCATCAAATCTAATCACTCTTGAGATTTTATGAAACATCTTGAGTGTCATGGTAGCACGGAAAATTGTCCTACCAGACTCGGCATGCCATAAACTAGATGTAGCTTCCTTACTAGATCGGTACACGCCAGCAAGAATCAACACACCCACATATGCCTGCAAATCCATTTGATCCATCTTTCTCCACTTGTTGCCATAAACGCGTTGCCCCTCCTTGTTTGTCATGCTCAGCACTGCGTCTTCAATAGGCTTTGGCAGAAACAGGTCAAAAGTGGACTTTATGTCATCAATCCGAGACGTTGCATATGCAGTTGGACCATGGTGGCTTGTATCTCTCTCTGCTGTCAACATGCGTCGTCGGTCACTGGGAGGGATGGAAGACCAGATCAATGTTTCATCCTTTGACTGGAAATATTCTTCCATCTCAGCTGGGTCCTCTTCCTCAGATTCTACCTCATCTGTTGATTCTTCGTCTTCATCATAATAGATGATGTCCTCCACTTCTGACACTTCTTCCATACCAGCTTCAGATTCTACGTCATCATCACGTTCATCCATTTCCTTATATTCATAATCATCTTCCATTTCTGCAGCAGGAGATGTGGGGGAATCTTCGGAGGAAGAAGTAGCATGCTGTCTGTATGTTGGATCTATCACCTCATCATTATGTTCCTCCTCTTCTGACCCTGAACCCTCGTCATCAGTTGATTCATCCTCATTATGTGCAGCATTGTCCTCCTGGTCATTATTTTCTTTTATTTCAAAAATTATATTGCAAGCCTCCTGTGCATTATAAAACTTCTGCCTCCTCATTGTGCTGCCTGTCTCTCTCAGACTAAAATGTGAAATGCCCAAACACCTGTGAGAAAATACTTTTTGTTGTTGTTGTTGTCAGAACCATTGCTTGACCCCACACATCAAAGAAACATGATCAAAGATGTTTTGCCAAGCAGTATGTAAACTTTGTGCTGCGGGGTCTTTTTGACCCCAGAGGACAACAGAAGTTATTACATTTAGTAAAACACCCATAATTCAATCAAATTACTTCAAATTTGTTTGAATCATAAAGAGCATAGTATTAAACAACTACCGTTATTTTCAGACCAATTGATGAATAAAAAACATATTTTGTCGGCAAAAGATTTAATTTGGGGTCAGAATGACCCCAGGACAACATAATACGGTCATACCTCCCCTCAGTCAGTCACTACTCTCTACTCTAATATACACATAATGAAACCTGCTAACCAGGGTAGAGCGTTGTGGGCGTGGCCAGGTACGGTAATAGAACTGTCCTCTAACATTTACATTTTCGTCATTTAGCAGACGCTCTTATCCAGAGCGACTTACAAATTGGTGCATTCACCTTATGATAGCCAGTGGGACAAGCACTTTACAATATATATATATATATATATATATATATATATATATATATATATATATATATACAGTGGGGAAAAAAGTATTTAGTCAGCCGCCAATTGTGCAAGTTCTCCCACTTAAAAAAGATGAGAGAGGCCTGTAATTTTCATCATAGGTACACGTCAACTATGACAGACAAAATGAGAAAAAAATTCCAGAAAATCAAATTGTAGGATTTTTAATGAATTTATTTGCAAATGATGGTGGAAAATAAGTATTTGGTCAATAACAAAAGTTTCTCAATACTTTGTTATATACCCTTTGTTGGCAATGACACAGGTCAAACGTTTTATGTAAGTCTTCACAAGGTTTTAACACACTGTTGCTGGTATTTTGGCCCATTCCTCCATGCAGATCTCCCTCTAGAGCAGTGATGTTTTTGGGGCTGTCACTGGGCAACACAGACTTTCAACTCCCTCCAAAGATTTTCTATGGGATTGAGATCTGGAGACTGGCTAAGCCACTCCAGGACCTTGAAATGCTTCTTACGAAGCCACTCCTTCGTTGCCCGGGCGGTGTGTTTGGGATCATTGTCATGCTGAAAGACCCAGCCACGTGTCATCTTCAATGCCCTTGCTGATGGAAGGAGGTTTTCACTCAAAATCTCACGATACATGGCCCCATTCATTCTTTCCTTTACACGGATCAGTCGTCCTGGTCCCTTTGCAGAAAAACAGCCCCAAAGCATGATGTTTCCACCCCCATGCTTCACAGTAGGTATGGTGTTCTTTGGATGCAACTCAGCATTCTTTGTCCTCCAAACACAACGAGTTGAGTTTTTACCAAAAAGTTATATTTTGGTTTCATCTGACCATATGACATTCTCCCAATCCTCTTCTGGATCATCCAAATGCACTCTAGCAAACTTCAGACGGGCCTGGACATGTACTGGCTTAAGCAGGGGGACACGTCTGACACTGCAGGATTTGAGTCCCTGGCGGCGCAGTGTGTTACTGATGGTACTAACTGCTTGTTACTTTGGTCCCAGCTCTCTGCAGGTCATTCACTAGGTCCCCCCGTGTGGTTCTGGGATTTTTGCTCACCGTTCTTGTGATCATTTTGACCCCACTGGGTGAGATCTTGCGTGGAGCCCCAGATCGAGGGAGATTATCAGTGGTCTTGTATGTCTTCCATTTCTTAATAATTGCTCCCACAGTAGATTTTTTCAAACCAAGCTGCTTACCTATTGCAGATTCAGTCTTCCCAGCCTGGTGCAGGTCTACAATTTTGTTTCTGGTGTCCTTTGACAGCTCTTTGGTCTTGGCCATAGTGGAGTTTGGAGTGTGACTGTTTGAGGTTGTGGACAGGTGTCTTTTATACTGATAACAAGTTCAAACAGGTGCCATTAATACAGGTAACGAGTGGAGGACAGAGGAGCCTCTTAAAGAAGAAGTTACAGGTCTGTGAGAGCCAGAAATCTTGCTTGTTTGAAGTTGACCAAATACTTATTTTCCACCATAATTTGCAAATAAATTCATTAAAATCCTACAATGTGAGTTTCTGGATTTTTTTTCTCATTTTGTCTGTCATAGTTGACGTGTACATATGATGAAAATTACAGGCCTCTCTCATCTTTTTAAGTGGGAGAACTTGCACAATTGGTGGCTGACTAAATACTTTTTTTCCCCACTGTATATATATATATATATATCTATATACATATATATATATATATATATATATATACACTGCTCAAAAAAATAAAGGGAACACTTAAACAACACATCCTAGATCTGAATGAATGAAATAATCTTATTAAATACTTTTTTCTTTACATAGTTGAATGTGCTGACAACAAAATCACACAAAAATTATCAATGGAAATCAAATTTATCAACCCATGGAGGTCTGGATTTGGAGTCACCCTCAAAATTAAAGTGGAAAACCACACTACAGGCTGATCCAACTTTGATGTAATGTCCTTAAAACAAGTCAAAATGAGGCTCAGTAGTGTGTGTGGCCTCCACGTGCCTGTATGACCTCCCTACAACGCCTGGGCATGCTCCTGATGAGGTGGCGGATGGTCTCCTGAGGGATCTCCTCCCAGACCTGGACTAAAGCATCCGCCAACTCCTGGACAGTCTGTGGTGCAACGTGGCGTTGGTGGATGGAGCGAGACATGATGTCCCAGATGTGCTCAATTGGATTCAGGTCTGGGGAACGGGCGGTCCATAGCATCAATGCCTTCCTCTTGCAGGAACTGCTGACACACTCCAGCCACATGAGGTCTAGCATTGTCTTGCATTAGGAGGAACCCAAGGCCAACCGCACCAGCATATGGTCTCACAAGGGGTCTGAGGATCTCATCTCGGTACCTAATGGCAGTCAGGCTACCTCTGGCGAGCACATGGAGGGCTGTGCGGCCCCCCAAAGAAATTCCACCCCACACCATGACTGACCCACATGCACATTTGTGGCCTGCTGGAGGTCATTTTGCAGGGCTCTGGTAGTGCTCCTCCTGCTCCTCCTTGCACAAAGGCGGAGGTAGCGGTCCTGCTGCTGGGTTGTTGCCCTCCTACGGCCTCCTCCACGTCTCCTGATGTACTGGCATGTCTCCTGGTAGCGCCTCCATGCTCTGGACACTACGCTGACAGACACAGCAAACCTTCTTGCCACAGCTCGCATTGATGTGCCATCATGGATGAGCTGCACTACCTGAGCCACTTGTGTGGGTTGTAGACTCCGTCTCATGCTACCACTAGAGTGAAAGCACCGCCAGCATTCAAAAGTGACCAAAACATCAGCCAGGAAGCATAGGAACTGAGAAGTGGTCTGTGGTCACCACCTGCAGAACCACTTTTTTATTGGGGGTGTCTTGCTAATTGCCTATAATTTCCACCTGCTGTCTATTCCATTTGCACAACAGCATGTGAAATGTATTGTCAATCAGTGTTGCTTCCTAAGTGGACAGTTTGATTTCACAGAAGTGTGATTGACTTGGAGTTACATTGTGTTGTTTAAGTGTTCCCTTTATTTTTTTTGAGCAGTGTATATATATATATATATATATATATATATATATATATATATATATATATATACACAGTGGGGGAAAAAAAGTATTTAGTCAGCCACCAATTGTGCAAGTTCTCACTTAAAAAGATGAGAGAGTCCTGTAATTTTCATCATAGATACACATCAACTATGACAGACAAAATGAGGGGAAAAAAATTCCAGAAAATCACATTGTAGGATTTTTTTATGAATTTATTTGCAAATTATGGTGGAAAATAAGTATTTGGTCAATAACAAAAAGTTTCTCAATACTTTGTTATATACCCTTTGTTGGCAATGACACAGGTCAAACGTTTTCTGTAAGTCTTCACAAGGTTTTCACACACTGTTGCTGGTATTTTGGCCCATTCCTCCATGCAGATCTCCTCTAGAGCAGTGATGTTTTGGGGCTGTCGCTGGGCAACACGGACTTTCAATTCCCTCCAAAGATTTTCTATGGGGTTGAGATCTGGAGACTGGCTAGGCCACTCCAGGACCTTGAAATGCTTCTTACGAAGCCACTCCTTCGTTGCCCGGAAGGTGTGTTTGGGATCATTGTCATGCTGAAAGACCCAGCCACGTTTCATCTTCAATGCCCTTGCTGATGGAAGGAGGCTTTCACTCAAAATCCCACGATACATGGCCCCATTCATTCTTTCCTTTACACGGATCAGTCGTCCTGGTCCCTTTGCAGAAAAACAGCCCCAAAGCATGATGTTTCCACCCCCATGCTTCACAGTAGGTATGGTGTTCTTTGGATGCAACTCAGCATTCTTTGTCCTCCAAACACGACGAGTTGAGTTTTTACCAAAAAGTTATATTTTGGTTTCATCTGACCATATGACATTCTCCCAATCCTCTTCTGGATCATCCAAATGCACTCTAGCAAACTTCAGACGGGCCTGGACATGTACTGGCTTAAGCAGGGGGACACGTCTGGCACTGCAGGATTTGAGTCCCTGATGGTAGACTTTGTTACTTTGATCCCAGCTCTCTGCAGGTCATTCACTAGGTCCCCCTGTGTGGTTCTGGGATTTTTGTTCACCGTTCTTGTGATCATTTTGACCCCACGGGGTGAGATCTTGCGTGGAGCCCCAGATCGAGGGAGATTATCAGTGGTCTTGTATGTCTTCCATTTCCTAATAATTGCTCCCACAGTTGATTTCTTCAAACCAAGCTGCTTACCTATTGCAGATTCAGTCTTCCCAGCCTGGTGCAGGTCTACAATTTTGTTTCTGGTGTCCTTTGACAGCTCTTTGGTCTTGGCCATAGTGGAGTTTGGAGTGTGACTGTTTGAGGTTGTGGACAGGTGTCTTTTATACTGATAACAAGTTCAAACAGGTGCCATTAATACAGGTAACGAGTGGAGGACAGAGGAGCCTCTTAAAGAAGAAGTTACAGGTCTGTGAGAGCCAGAAATCTTGCTTGTTTGTAGGTTACCAAATACTTATTTTCCACCATAATTTGCAAATAAATTCATTAAAAATCCTACAATGTGATTTTCTGGATTTTTTCTCCTCAGTTTGTCTGTCATAGTTGACGTGTACCTATGATGAAAATGACAGGCCTCTCTCATCTTTTTAATTGGGAGAACTTGCACAATTGGTGGCTGACTAAATACTTTTTTTCTCCACTGTATATATATACTACTGATTGGGGAACATTTTAGTTGATATGAAGTTTTATGTGAATTATTGGGTTTAAGTAAGGTTAGACAAGGGACATTTTACGTACAACAAAAGAAAGACATTGGGGATTGATATAACGTCTTGTCATAGTGTTGTATGAACAAAGTTAAATCTGTTAGATAGGTAACTCTTGGTGCCACAGAGTCTGAATGCCAAGGATTCAACTATGTCGAGGGAGCTTACTGGGGTTTATCTTTGAATGATTGATAGATGGAATATACTGACTTGGGTACAGAGTGATACCATCAGAGGGGGGGGGGTTTACCAGATGGTTACCAGATGGTTACCAGATATTGTTGAAGAAAAGTGTAACATTAAGTGTATATAAACTGAGAGATTTCCTTTGTCCAGAGTTCGGATGACGAGGCAAAGCACGTGCCATTTGTTATATGAACCCGGTACCGTATCAATTAAATACTTTGCATCAACTCTCCATTTAAGTGTTAAATATCTTCTTGCATAATGAATGACTTGATACCAGAGGAACTCATCATAACCTGCTACTGCTGCTGCTGCTGCCAACACCCTCCCAAGGCACACGACCACAGTGGCTTGCGAAAGTATTCACCCCCCTTGGCATTTTTCCTATTTTGTTGCCTTACAACCTGGAATTAAAATGGATTTTTGGGGGGTTGGTATCATTTGATTTACACAACATGCCTACCACTTTGAAGATGCAAAATAATTTTTCTTGTGAAACAAACAAGACAAAAAAACAGAACTTGAGCATGCATTAACTATTCACCCCCCCCAAGGTCAACCCTCTTTTTTTCCTTCTTTTTTTTGGGGGTAGATCAGCTTTAATATTTCAGATTGTAACTTCCATCAATGTAATTGTCTGCATCACTTCCAATCCCCCATATGTTTTTTTTTTCTCGCAAATAAATACAAAATATACATACACACACATACACACACACACACACATATACATACATCCATACACACACATTTCCTTTTAAAAATTATATTTCCCTTCATTACTTTCCAACCCAACCACCCCTTCCCCAATTGGAGTAAACTAGTGAACAACAACGCTTAGGCCTCTACTTCCAGCCCATACATACTATATATATTTTATGGACACAGTCAAATTCTACAATAATTATATTTTGTTTGTTTTTACTCCTGAACTTCCTCCGATCATTTTCATGATGTCCATCTGGTTTGCTTCTATATGCCATATTTTTCTAACTGTGCTCTTTCACAAAAGCTCTCAACCTATAACCTATATACTTATTATGGACACAGTATGCTTTACATTAGTTATCTTGTTATTAGTCAACACTTTTTGTAGAGCCACCTTTTGCAGCAATTACAGCTGCAGGTCTCTTGGGGTATGTCTCTATAAGCTTGGCACATCTAGCCACTGGGACTTTTGCCCATTCTTCAAGGCAAAACTGCAGCTCCTTCAAGTTGAATGGGTTCCGCTGGTGTTCACCAATCTTTAAGTCATACCACAGATTCTCAATTGGATTGAGATCTGGGCTTTGACTAGGCCATTCCAAGACATTTATATGTTTCCCCTTAAACCACTTGAGTGTTGCTTTAGCAGTATGCTTAGGGTCATTGTCGTGCTGGAAGGTGAACCTCCATCCCAGTCTCAAATCTCTGGAAGACTGAAACAGGTTTCCCTCAAGAATTTCCCTGTATTTAGCGCCATGCATCATTCCTTCAATTCTGACCAGTTTCCCGGTCCCTTCCGATGAAAAACATCCCCACAGCATGATGCTGCCACCACCATGCTTCACTGTGGGGATAGTGTTCTCGAGGTGATGAGAGGTGTTGGGTTTGCGCCAGACATAGTGTTTTCCTTGATGGACAAAAAGCTCAATTTTAGTCTCATCTGACCAGTGTACCTTCTTCCATATGTTTGGGGAGTCGCCCACATGCCTTTCGGCGAACACCAAATGTGTTTTTTCTTTAAGCAATGGCTTTTTTCTGGCCACTCTTCCATAAAGCCCAGCTCTGTGGAGTGTACGGCTTAAAGTGGTCCTATGGACATACTCCAATCTCCGCTGTGGAGCTTTGCAGCTCATTCAGGGTTATCTTTGGTCTCTTTGTTGCCTCTCTGATTAATGCCCTCCTTGCCTGGTCAGTAAGTTTTGGTGGGCGGCCCTCTCTTGGCAGGTTTGTTGTGGTGCCATATTCTTTCCATTTTTTAATAATGGATTTAATGGTGCTCCGTGGGATGTTCATATTTGTTTTATAACCCAACCCTGATCTGTACTTCTCCACAATTTTGTCCCTGACCTGTTTGGAGAGCTCCTTGGTCTTCATGGTGCTGCTTGCTTGGTGGTGCCCCTTGCTTAGTGGTGTTGCAGACTCTGGGGCCATTCAGAACAAGTGTATATATACTGAGATCATGTGACAGATCATGTGACACTTAGATTGTACACAGGTGGACTTTATTTAACTAATTATGTGACTTCTGAATGTAATTGGTTGCACCAGATCTTATTTAGGGACTTCATAGCAAAGGGGGTGAATACATATGCACGCACCACTTTTCTGTTATTTATTTCTTAGAATTTCTTTTAAATTTCACTTCACCAATTTGGACTATTTTGTGTATGTCCATTACATGAAATCCAAATAAAAATCAATTTAAATTACAGGTTGTAATGCAACAAAATAGGAAAAAACGCCAAGTGGGATGAATACTTTTGCAAGGCACTGTATACTGTCAATAGATCGTACTGTAAGAATACTGTAACATGTTTTGTAAATTTACATGCATTACAATATGTAATTTACAATGGTAAAGCATAGTGAACATCCTGCAGACTAACCGGTTTTCTTGGCGAAGTGGTCGTATGATCGAATTGACAGTTGATCTTTTCAGATTGGGGTGAACTAATCTGGCAGCCTCTACATGGTAAGACCTCTTTACCACGTGGTCAACGACGATGGCCCAGACTTCATTAGACATAACAGTTTTCTGCCGTCTGCCTCCCTCTCTCTGATGTCCACCTCTTTGAAGGGGGGCCCAACACTTTGACGGTGCCCATACCCACATCTTTTACCTCTTTGATGGGGCCCATACCCTCCTCTCTGACGGGCCCCTTGTCCACGAGCTCTTTGATTTCTTCCTCTCCCTTGCTGTCTATCCTGCTCCATGTTGAAAGAAATTGCAAGTGTTCACACACACCCTTTTATATTGTGACAAATTGTAGTTACCACTATGTGAAATAAATTCGCAATAAGGAGTAATCATTATGTATGATTCTCATGTATCATGTATCATACATGTAATTTAGATGTTTATACTTGATAAACACACATTTTATTTTTGTAGTTCTCAAAATCCTTTTTTTTTTTTAAATAGTAGACAAACTTAGATTTACCTTAAAGGTTAAGTGATTAACCATTAAGCGCAGTTGGATTAAGTGTTGGTCAAATGTATTTAAACAAATGAGAAGAGAATCACATGAAAAGTGTTGTGAGCATGGCGTTGTGAAAGGCAATTACTTTATTTGAAAGGTATTTCTATATGAAACACTGATTAGGTTTGGTGAAAAAGTTACTGTGTGATTTTGGGTGTTGTACTTTTTTATTTTGATTCTTTAATTCCTCCAAATATATATATATATATCTTCCAACCCCACCACCTCTTCCCTAATTGGAGTAAACTAGTGAACAACAACGCTTAGGCCTCTACTTCCAGCTTATACATCCTATATACATTTTATGGACACAGTAAATTTTACAATAACTCTATTTTGTTTGTTTTTACTCCTGAACTTCCTCTACCCTCAACCTCTCTGGGTGTTGTACTTAGTCAATTGAAAATGTGCTTAAAGTCTTGAAAAAAACTGATTTTTGTACTAAGAGCTGTGAAATTTGACCACATACTTGTGAAAATAGTAACAAAGCGATAAAAAAACACAGTAAGCAAACCAGACTGCACCATTTTCTTGTTTTTAACATTTACGGATAGGCAAGGATCATCATGATTGGCTGAGATAGGCAAGGATCATCATGATTGGCTGAGATAGGCAAGGATCATCATGATTGGCTGAGATAGGCAAGGATCATCATGATTGGCTGAGATAGGCAAGGATCATCATGATTGGCTGAGATAGGCAAGGATCATCATGATTGGCTGAGATAGGCAAGGATCATCATGATTGGCTGAGATCCAACATGCAAAGATCATCATGATTGGCTGAGAGAAATTGATGATAAAAAGATTGTGGGGGCTTTTTTGTTAGTCTTCAATGCGGCTTCAAGTCTTACTTTTTTCAATCTTTCCTAACGACATGGCACTGGCTTGGAGTAAAGCCAGTGTGTCTATGTATGCGGATGACTCAACACTATACACATCAGCTACCACAGCGACTGAAATGACTGCAACACTTAACAAAGAGCTGCAATTAGTTTCAGAATGGGTGGCAAGGAATAAATGAGTCCTAAATATTTAAAATAATTCACTAAACCCTAAACCTCAACTAAATATTGTAATGAATAGTGTGGAAAATTGAGCAAGTTGAGGTGACTAAACTGCTTGGAGTAACCCTGGATTGGAAACTGTCGTGGTCAAAACATGTTGATACGACAGTAGCTAAGATGTGGAGAAGTCTGTCTATAATGAAGTGGACACCCATAGAGGAGAGATTGACTCAATGTTGAATGCACCGAGCTGTCTGTTTGAACTACTGGCACACAGCTCGGACACCCATGCATACCCCACAAGACATGCCACCAGAGGTCTCTCTTTACAATCCCCAAGTCCAGAACAGACTATGGGAGGCACACAGTACTACATAGAGCCATGACTACATGGAACTCTATTCCACATCAGGTAACTGATGCCAACAGTAAAATTAGATTTAAAAAACAGATTCAAATACACCTTGTGGAACAGCGGGGACTGTGAAGAGACACACACACAGGTTCAGACACACGCATACGCACACGGGCGCTAGCACACGCACTCTACACACACGTACATTGTAATATTGTTGTATGGTGGTATTATACATTTTGTGTTGTGGATATGTGGTGGTGTGACAGTGTTATATGATGTACTGTTTTATACATTTTTTATATGTAATGTAAGTGTCTTAATGTGTTTGGACCCCAGGAAGAGCTAATGGAGGTCCCTAATAAAATACAAATACACATTTACAAACAAAGCATTTGTGTTTAGTGAGTCCGCCAGATCAGAGGCAGTAGGGAGGACTAGGGATGTTCTCTTGAGAAGTGTGTGAATTGGACCATTTTCCTGTCCTGCTAAGCATTTGAAATGTAATGAGTACTTTTGGGTGTCAGGAAAAATGTATGCAGTAAAAAGTACATTATTTTCTTTAGGAATGTAGGGAAGTAAAAGTAAAAGTTGTCAAAAATATAAATAGTAAAATAAATTACAGATACCACAAAAAAACTACTTACACGTAGGGTGAGTCAACATGTTTTTTTCTTCTTACACACACAACACACACACACACATACACACACACACACACACACACACACACACACACACACACACACACACACACACACACACACACACACACACACACACACACACACACACACACACACACACACACACACACACACACACACACACACACACACTGGTGGAAAATGTACTGTGATGTCACGAGAGGCTGTGTCCTGGAGGGACGTTACATCCCCCTGAGGTGGCTGCAAACCCAGACAGCTATGGCTCCATCTGCTGGTATGGTCGGGAACTCCAACCCTCTGTGGCCAATCTTCCCACGCAGCTGAAACCAATCAGGGGCTGATAGGCTGGAGTTGTTTTGGAAGGGAAGAGACACGGTCTGGAGGGTGGGCTCGGGGAAGAAGAGAATTGTGTTATAATTTCGTTAGTTGCCGAAGACCTTTAATAAAAATCCTTGTTTTGGTTGAACCTGGACTCCTTGCACTACTTGGGCAACCCCGCTGGAAGCGGTAGCCTCTCGTGGCATCACAGATGGTGGAGAATACGGGCACGCTCAAGCGTTAATAGTGCATGTCAGAGGAGGATACCGAAGGTTTGATCACCCAGTTTTCCAAGTTGGCCGTAGGCTCCCCGCCGACTGAAATTGAGGACATATTGAAAGCCCTTGTTGCTGGCCAGCAAGCCCAGATGCAAGCAAACGTGGCTCTCTTGGAGGAGCAAAAGACAGCCAACCTTCTGAAGGCAGAGGAATTGCAGTTGCAGAGACAGATGGTTGTCCAAAATACCCGCCCAATAAAGGCAAGTGACTTTATATCTAAGATGGGAGCTACCGATGACATTGAGGCATACCTGCATGCATTTGAGGCCACGGCCACTAGGGAAGCCTGGCCCAAGCAACAGTGGGTTGGTCTGTTAGCCCCCTTCCTAACCGGGGAAGCGCTGAATGCTGTCCGGGACCTGGGCCCTGACCAGGTTACTGACTATGATGCCCTGAAGTCTGAGATCCTCAGCAGATATGGACTCACAAAGTTTGGTATGGCCCAGCGCTTTCACAGTTGGACCTTCCAACCAGACCAACCTCCTCGGGCGCAGATGCATGAACTTGTCCGAATCGCAAGGAAATGGCTGGATCCGCAGAGGAATACAGCAGCGGCGGTGGTGGAGGCCGTTGTGGTGGATCGTTACCCTACGCGCCCTGCCTTATGAGGCAAAACGGTTCATCAGTCAACAGGCCTTGACCACGGCTGATCTGACCGTGGAAGCTGTGGAAAAGTACCAGGCCACCGCGGAGATGCTGAATGCTTCCCGAAAAGACCCCCAGGAGTGCGGCCCCACCACAAATGAAAAGAACCCGTCCAAAGGACCCCAAGGTCTCGAACCCAGCCACGTCAGGACTTATCCCGGCTCCAGGGGGAGCCAGAAACCAGGCGGGTCCAAGAAGAGTACACCAGGAGGGGGAAACTTCGACAGTGTTACCGGTGTGGGGAGATGGGACATATCTCCTGGCAGTGTGGGAAACCAGCCGAGGAACCTATGCCCACTGCGGAGTCCTCCCGCTCAGCACCCACACACCGTTTTGCCTCGCTCTTGGGAGTCGTAGATGGCGGCCCCGATCGACCCCCACCTGCCCGGTAACTGTGAATCACCATGATGTGGAGGCCTTACTGGATTCTGGTAGCCGGGCCACCCTGGTGCGTAAGGATTTGGTGGGCCCAACGTGTCTGACCCCGGGAAAGTCCTCCCAGTTTCCTGTGTCCATGGGGACACCAGAGAATACCCCATTACTGAACTTACAATGACCAGCACACGGGGAACCATACACACGACGGCGGGGGTGGTTGATTCCCTCCCCGTCCCTGTCCTAATTGGACGAGACTGCCCAGCCTTTTACCCACTCTGGAGAGAGTCTCAGGAGAGGATAACCCGAGTACCTCCGAAACGGAGAGGCAAGACTCATCCTGGGAAGGCTCCGGTGCAATCCTCCGAATTACTCACTCCCCGCCCGGGCTCGGATAGGGATGGCAGGTGCCCAGACCGACACAGAGACGGAGCTACAGAATCTGGACAAAGAACTGTCTGGTCTGGAAGGGGACCGCTGAGAGGTATCGTTTGTTAAAGCAACAGTTAGACATGAAGACAGAAGAGTTAGATATCCTCCAGGCTAAACTCCAACAGAGCTCCTTCCATAAGCAACAGGAGGAGCTGGAGAGGCTGCGCAGGACCATCGAGGAGTGTGAGGAGACCCTGCGCAGTAGTAAGGAGGTCCAGAAGAAGGCAGAGGAGAAGTACAAGGTGTTGGAGAACAAGATGAAGAATGCGGAGGCAGAGAGAGAGAAGGAACTGAAAGCTGCTCAACAGAAGCTAAACTCTGCTAAAACCAAGGCTGATGCGTTCAGTAAGAAACTCAAGGAGAGACCCCAGAGACCGGCACTGTACAACACAGCACCAACTCACCGGATGGAGTGGAAACAGCCGAGGGCTGGCAAGCACCACGGCAATGCGGACGCCCTCTCCCGGCGTGATGCCTTCTTCGCTGCCTTTACCCCGACGAGGACGTCGGTCCCGAGGAGGGGGATGTGTGATGTCACGAGAGGCTGTGTCCTGGAGGGACGTTACATCCCCCTGAGGTGGCTGCAAACCCAGACAGCTATGGCTCCATCTGCTGGTATGGTCGGGAACTCCAACCCTCTGTGGCCAATCTTCCCACGCAGCTGAAACCAATCAGGGGCTGATAGGCTGGAGTTGTTTTGGAAGGGAAGAGACACGGTCTGGAGGGTGGGCTCGGGGAAGAAGAGAATTGTGTTATAATTTCGTTAGTTGCCGAAGACCTTTAATAAAAATCCTTGTTTTGGTTGAACCTGGACTCCTTGCACTACTTGGGCAACCCCGCTGGAAGCGGTAGCCTCTCGTGGCATCACAGTACCCAATAGTCATACTTGAGTATAATAAAAGATACCTTAAATATACCTTAATAGAACATGACTCAAGTGAAAGTCACCTAGTAAAATACTACATTTTACATACACTCTTATCCAGAGCAACTTACAGTAGTGAGACATTTTCATTACAAAAAATTATACTGGTCCCCCATGGGAATTGAACCAATTACCCTGGTGTTGCATGCACTATACTCTACCAACTGAGCTACACTGGACTACTTAAGTAAGAATCTAAAAGTATTTGGTTTTAAATATACTTAAGTATCAAAAGTACATGTAATTGCTAAAATATACTTAAGTGTCAAAAGGGAAAGTACAAGTATCAATCGTTTCCCATTCCTTATATTACAGGTATTTTTGTAAATTCTTCCAACTAACATTTAACAATCGCTATATACCTCATTTAGTTCATGTGATGTCATGTCAAGTTACAGTTTTAGCTATTTTTTACTGTAAAGCTGTAGCTATTGGGGGATTTCAACCTCCGTACGTCTACATTTGACTCATTTCTCTCTGCCTCCTTCTTTCCACTCCTCTCCTCTTTTGACCTCACCCTCTCACCGTCCCCCCCTACTCACAAGGCAGGCAATACGCTTGACCTCATCTTTACTAGATGCTGTTCTTCTACTAATCTCACTGCAACTCCCCTCCAAGTCTCCGACCACTACTTTGTATCCTTTTCTCTCTCCCTCTCCTCCAACACTACTCACTCTGCCCCTACACAGATGGTAATGCGCCGTCGCAACCTTCGCTCTCTCTCTCCCGCTACTCTCTCCTCTTCCATCCTATCATCTCTTCCCTCTGCTCAATCCTTCTCCCTCCAATCTCCTGATTCTGCCTCCTCAACCCTCCTCTCCTCCCTTTCTGCATCCTTTGACTCTCTGTGTCCCCTATCCTCCCGGCCGGCTCGGTACTCCCCTCCAGCTCCGTGGCTTGATGACTCATTGCGAGCTCACAGAACAGAGCTCCGGGCAGCTGAGCTGTAGCTATTACTGTAAACCCCTACCTACATGTCCAAATTATCTCGACTTACCTCGACTAACCTGTACCCCCGCACACTGACTAGGTACAGGTAGCCCCTGTATATAGCCTTGTTATTGTTATGTAATTTTCTTGTGTTATTCAGATTTTTTTTTTTTTTACTTTAGTTTATTTAGAAAATATTTTCTTAACTCTACTTTTCCAAGATGGCGTAGCAGTGCGGTCGTGTTTTTTTCTGTGTCCTTGTGTAAATAGCCATTTCTTTTTGTTTATTGTCTATTTTGTATATATTTCTCAATTTTTACTTTTCATTCTTTAACTAAATATACTTTCCTGCAACCCGCCACACACCGTGGAAAGGATTCTACTATTTCTTTATAACTTTTATCAAGAACCTTAAGCTGAAACTAGTCTAGCTGCAACCGAATGGCTACTTGCTATTAGCCACCGTTAGCGTCTTCACCATTGTCCATGGCCTGCACTACCCACCAGCCAGCTCTAGCCTGGACAATTTGTCGGCCAGTCTGCACAGCGTGCTATCGACCCAGAGCATATCGGATTTTCTGCCGTAATCACTGGACCCTAGCGCCGGATCATTGCAACCAGCTAGCTGCAACCGAATGGCTGTTGTCGTTGGCTAATTACCATTGCCCCTTAGCAAGCACCAGTTAGCCTTGAGCTAGCCTCGGGCCAGGCCCATCTCCCGGCTATCTACCTCTCTGTCAACCGGACGGGACCTCCTAGTGTTGACACGGAGCCCCGCCGATCCAACACGACTGGTTTGCCGACGAAATCATCTGATGTGGTTTCAACAGGCTTCCCGTTACGATGTCGACCATGAAGATCCATCTGCTAGCCCCGGCCCGCTAGCACACACAAGCCGTGCCTCTTGCTCACCAGTGCTGTAGCAGCCCCCGAACTACCTCCGAACTCTCCTATTGCTGTTCACCGGACCTTATGATAACTCAGCTATACAGCTGATGCCTGCTGGACTGTTCCTTTATACGGTACCGCATCCTGTTTATGTTTAGCCTCAGCCCAAACTTTGTCGCCATTACCAGCTGTTGTCTTAGCTCTCTCGAATAACACCTGTGATTGCTTTATGCCTCTCTCCCATGTCAATATGCCTTGCTTATTGCTGTTTCGGTTATTTCTTATTGTACTATTAATTATTATTATTATTATATTATTATTTATTACTATTTCACTGTTGAGCCCCCAGCCCAGCTCAACCTGCCTTAGACAGCTCCTTTGTCCCACCCCCCATACACGCGGAGACCGACTCAATCGGTGCCTCCAGTGATGGTATCTCTTTCATCGTTACCCAACGCTTAGGTTTACCTCCACTGTACTCATATCCTTCCATATTCTTGTCTGTACATAATGCCCTGAATCTAGTCCTCCTCTGTTCCTCTGGTGATGTAGAAGCTAACCCAGGCCTTGCAGCCCCCAGTATCACTCCTACTCCCCAGGCGTTATCATTTGTTGACTTCTTTAACCGTAAAAGCCTTGGTTTCTTGCACGTTAACATCCGAAGCCTCCTCACTAAGTTTGAGTTATTCACTGCGTTAGCACACTCCGCCAACCCTGATGTTCTAGCAGTGTCTGAATCCTGGCTTAGGAAGGCCACCAAAAATTCAGAAATGTCCATCCCCAACTACAACATTTTCCGTCTCGATAGAACTGCCAAAGGGGGTGGGGTTGCAATCTACTGTAGAGATCTATCACACTATCCAGGTCTGTCAAACGACCACCCCTCATCACTGTCAAACGCTCGGGCCTTTCTAATTGACCTGGCCCGGGTATCCTGGATGGATATTGACCTCATTCCGTCAGTAGAGGATGCCTGGTTGTTCTTTAAAAGTGCTTTCCTCTCAATCTTAAATAAGCATGCTCCATTAAAAAAATTCAGAACTAAGAACAGATATAGCCCCTGGTTCTCCTCAGACTTGACTGCCCTTGACCAGCACAAAAACATCCTGTGGCGTACTGCATTAGCATCGAACAGCCCCCGCGATATGCAACTTTTCAGGGAAGTCAGGAACCAATATACACAATCAGTTAGGAATGCAAAGGCTAGCTTTTTCAAACAGAAATGTGCATCCTGTAGCACTAACTCCAAAAAGTTTTGGGACACTGTAAAGTCCATGGAGAATAAGAGCACCTCCTCCCAGCTGCCCACTGCACTGAGGCTAGGATACACTGTCACCACCAATAAATCTACAATAATCTAGAATTTCAACAAGCATTTTGCCAACGCTGGCCACGCTTTCCACCTGGCTACCACTACCCTGGCCACCAGCTCTGCACCCTCCGCTGCAACTTGCCCATGCCCCCCCGGCATCTCCTTTACACAAATTCAGACAGCTGATGTTCTGAAAGAGCTGAAAAATCTGGACCCCTACATATCAGGTGGGCTAGACAATCTGGACCCTTTCTTTCTAAAATTAGCCGCCGAAATTGTAGCAACCCCTATTACTAGCCTGTTCAACCTCTCTTTCGTAACGTCTGAGATCCCCAGAGATTGGAAAGCTGCCGCGGTCATCCCCCTCTTCAAAGGGGGTGACACTCTAGATACAAACTGTTACAGACCTATATCCATCCTGCCCTGCCTTTTGAAAGTTTTTGAAAGCCAAGTTAACAAACAGATCACCAACCATTTCGAATCCCACCGTACCTTCTCCGCTATGCAATCTGGTTTCCGAGCTGGTCATGGGTGCACCTCAGCCACGCTCAAGGTCCTAAATGATATAATAACCGCGATCGTTAAAAGACAGTACTGCGCAGCCGTCTTCATCGACCTGGCCAAGGCTTTCGACTATGTCAACCACCGCATTCTTATTGGCAGGCTAAATAGCCTTGGTTTCTCAAATGACTGCCTCGCCTGGTTCACCAACTACTTCTCAGATATAGTTCAATGTGTCAAATCAGAGGGCCTGTTGTCTGGGCCTCTGGCAGTCTCTATGGGGGTGCCACAGGGTTCAATTCTCGGGCCGACTCTATTCTCTGTGTATATCAATGATGTTGCTCTTGCTGCTGGTGATGCTCGGATCCACTTCTATGTGGACGACACCATTTGTATACATCTGGCCCTTCATTGGACACTGTGTTAACAAACCTCCAAACGAGCTTCAACGCCATACAACACTCCTTCTGTAGCCTCCAACTGCTCTTAAACACTAGTAAAACTAAATGCATGCTCTTCAACCGAACGCTGCTTGCACCCGCCCACCCGACTAGAATCACTACTCTCAGCGGGTCTGACCTAGAGTATGTGGACAACTACAAATACCTAGGTGTCTGGTTAGACTGTAAACTCTCCTTCCAGACTCACATTAAGCATCTCCAATCAAAAGTTAGATCTAGAATCGGCTTCATATTTCGCAACAAAGCCTCCTTCACTCATGCGGCCAAACATGCCCTCGTAAAACTGACTATCCTACCGATCCTTGACTTTGGCGATGTCATTTACAAAATAGCCTCCAACACTCTACTCAGCAAATTGAATGTAGTCTATCACAGTGCCATCCATTTTGTCACCAAAGCCCCATATACTACCCACCATTGTGACCTGTACGCTCTTGTTGGCTGGCCCTCACTACATATTCGTTGCCAAACCCACTGGCTCCAGGTCATCTATAAATCACTGCTAGGCAAATCCCCGTCTTATCTTAGCTCACTGGTCACCATAGCAACACCCACCCGTAGTATGCGTTCCAGCAGGTATATCTCACTGGTCATCCCCAAAGCCAACACCTCCTTTGGCCGTCATTCCTTCCAGTTCTCTGCTGCCAATGACTGGAACGAACTGCAAAAATCTCTGAAGCTGGAGACTCTTATCTCCCTCATTAACTTTAGGCGTCAGTTGTCAGAGCAGCTTACCGATCACTGCACCTGTACACAGCCCATCTGAAATTAGCCCACCCAGCTACCTCATCCCCATATTGTTATTTATTTAGCTAATTTGCACCCCAGTATCTCTATTTGCACATCATCTTTTGCACATCTATCATTCCAGTGTTAATACGAAATTGTAACTATTTTGCACTATGACCTATTTACTGCCTTACCTCCATAATTTACTACATTCGCACACACTGTATATATATTTTCTGTTGTATTTTTGACTTTATGTTTTGTTTACCCCATATGTAACTCTGTGTTGTTGTTTTTATCGCACTGCTTTGCTTTATCTTGGCCAGGTCGCAGTTGTAAATGTGAACTTGTTCTCAACTGGCTTACCTGGTTAAATAAAGGTTAAATAAAAAATAAATAAAAAATAACTATATTTCTTGAACTGCATTGTTGGATAAGGGCTTCTAAGTAAGCATTTCACAGTAAGGTTGTATTCGGCTCATGTGACAGATACAATTTGATTTGATAAAGGTCATTTTCTGACATGATGGTCACTTTCATCGTGGGTACAATTAAAATATTTGTCCATGTAAGTTACTAATGGTAAACATATGGTCAAAGGGGTCATTAGAAACATTTTTGTCAAGGGCATGTGTGCAGGGAGCTGGATCTATGGACTTGTTACGGATAATCCACTTAGACAAATACTGGTGTGAGACAAATGGTTAGTGTGTGTGTTGTCTATCATAATTTATAAGAAACAAACATTTGTTCTTTTTCCACTGTAGAACAGGTTTCCTAATTTTAGTTTCTATTTTCTAAACAACTTCTGCTTTCAGTTTTTTTCAGTTTTCCTGCACGTCAATGTTGGTAAATGTTTTCAAGGACCGTCATCCTCCCCTCTACCCACTGTTACTCTAATCCACTGACCATGACCAGCGCATTACACTGAGTTAACCCCATACTCCAAGCAGTTTGAGGGGCTTGCAGCTCTGTTAACACTAATCCACCTACCTAAAATGAGTAGCTGCTGATTCTAAATTTCTAAGACTTTAATAATTCTTCATCTGGAATGTTTGGTGCATTCTAATGTGATTGTGATGTAATGTATTGTGCATAATGATTACTTTATCCTATCCCAGGTGTTCCTTAAAGAGGTGGGGTTTCAAATGTCTCCGGAAGGTGGTGAGTGACTCCGCTGTCCTGGCGTCGTGAGGGAGCTTGTTCCACCATTGGGGTGCCAGAGCAGCGAACAGCTTTGACTGGGCTGAGCGGGAACTATGCTTCCGCAGAGGAAGGGGAGCCAGCAGGCCAGAGGTGGATGAACGCAATGCCCTCGCCTGGGTGTAGGGACTGATCAGAGCCTGAAGGTACGGAGGTGCCGTTCCCCTCACTGCTCCATAGGCAAGCACCATGGTCTTGTAACGGATGCGAGCTTCAACTGGAAGCCAGTGGAGTGTGCGGAGGAGGGGGGTGACGTGAGAGAACTTGGGAAGGTTGAACACCAGACGGGCTGCGGCATTCTGGATGAGTTGTAGGGGTTTAATGGCACAGGCAGGGAGCCCAGCCAACAGCGAGTTGCAGTAATCCAGACGGGAGATGACAAGTGCCTGGATTAGGACCTGTGCCGCTTCCTGTGTAAGGCAGGGTCGTACTCTCCGAATGTTGTAGAGCATGAACCTGCAGGATCGGGTCACCGCCTTGATGTTAGCGGAGAACGACAGGGTGTTGTCCAGGGTCACGCCAAGGCTCTTCGCACTCTGGGAGGAGGACACAACGGAGTTGTCAACCGTGATGGCGAGATCATGGAACGGGCAGTCCTTCCCCGGGAGGAAGAGCAGCTCCGTCTTGCCAGGGGTTCAGCTTGAGGTGGTGATCCGTCATCCATACTGATATGTCGGCCAGACATGCAGAGATGCGATTCGCCACCTGGTTATCAGAAGGGGGAAAGGAGAAGATTAGTTGTGTATCGTCAGCGTAGCAATGATAGGAGAGGCCATGTGACGATATGACAGAGCCAAGTGACTTGGTGTATAGGGAGAAAAGGAGAGGGCCTAGAACTGAGCCCTGGGGGACACCAGTGGTGAGAGCACGTGGTGCGGAGACAGCTTCTCGCCACGCCACTTGGTAGGAGCGACCGGTCAGGTAGGACGCAATCCAGGAGTGAGCCGCGCCGGAGATGCCCAGCTCGGAGAGGGTGGAGAGGAGGATCTGATGGTTCACTGTATCAAAGGCAGCAGACAGGTCTAGAAGGACAAGAGCAGAGGAGAGAGAGTTAGCTTTAGCAGTGCGGAGAGCCTCCGTGACACAGAGAAGAGCAGTCTCAGTTGAATGACCAGTCCTGAAACCTGACTGGTTTGGATCAAGAAGGTCATTCTGAGAGAGATAGCAAGAGAGTTGGCTAAAGACGGCACGCTCAATAGTTTTGGAAAGAAAAGAAAGAAGGGATACTGGTCTGTAGTTGTTGACATCAGTGGGATCGAGTGTTGGTTTTTTTGAGAAGGGGTGCAACTCTCGCTCTCTTGAAGACGGAAGGGACATGGCCAGCGGTCAAGGATGAGTTGATCAGCGAGGTGAGGTAGGGGAGAAGGTCACCGGAGATGGTCTGGAGAAGAGAGGAGGGGATGGGGTCAAGCGGGCAGGTTGTTGGGCGGCCTGCAGTCACTAGTCGCAAGATTTTATCTGGAGAGAGAGGGGAGAAAGAAGTCAAAGCATAGGGTAGGGCAGTGTGAGCAGGACCAGCAGTGTCATTAGACTTAACAAACGAGGATCGGATGTCGTCAACCTTCTTTTCAAAGTGGTTGACAAAGTCATCCACAGAGAGGGAGGAGGGGGGGGATTCAGCAGTGAGGAGAATGTGGCAAAGAGCTTCCTAGGGTTAGAGGCAGATGCTTGGAATTTAGAGTGGTAGAAAGTGGCCTTAGCAGCAGAAACAGATGAAGAAAATGTAGAGAGGAGGGAGTGAAAAGATACCAGGTCGGCAGGGAGTTTAGTTTTCTTCCATTTCCGCTCAGCTGCCCGGAGCTCTGTTCTGTGAGCTCGCAATGAGTCATCAAGCCACAGAGCTGGAGGGGAGGACCGAGCCGGCCGGGAGGATAGGGGACACAGGGAGTCAAAGGATGCAGAAAGGGAGGAGAGGAGGGTTGAGGAGGCAGAATCAGGAGATTGGAGGGAGAAGGATTGAGCAGAGGGAAGAGATGATAGGATGGAAGAGGAGAGAGTAGTGGGAGAGAGAGAGCGAAGGTTGCGGCGGCGCGTTATCATCTGTCTAGGGGCAGAGTGAGTAGTGTTGGAGGAGAGCGAGAGAGAAAAGGATACAAAGTAGTGGTCGGAGACATGGAGGGGAGTTGCAGTGAGATTAGTAGAAGAGCAACATCTAGTAAAGATGAAGTCAAGCGTATTGCCTGCCTTGTGAGTGGGGGGGATGGTGAGAGGGTGAGGTCAAAAGAGGAGAGGAGTGGAAAGAAGGAGGCAGAGAGAAATGAGTCAAATGTAGACGTGGGGAGGTTGAAATCCCCCAAAACTGTGAAGGGTGAGCCATCCTCAGGAAAGGAACTTATCAAGGCGTCAAGCTCATTGATGAACTCTCCAAGGGAACCTGGAGGGCGATAGATGACAAGGATATTAAGCTTAAATGGGCTAGTGACTGTGACAGTGTGGAATTCAAATGAGGAGATAGACAGATGGGTTAGGGGAAAAATTGAGAATGACCACTTGGGAGAGATGAGGATTCCTGTGCCACCACCCCTCTGACCAGATGCTCTCGGGGTATGCGAGAACACATGGTCAGACGAGGAGAGAGCAGTAGGAGTAGCAGTGTTTTCAGTGGTAATCCATGTTTCCGTCAGCGCCAGGAAGTCGAGGGACTGGAGGGTAGCATAGGCTGGGATGAAGTCAGCCTTGTTGGCGGCAGAACGGCAGTTCCAGAGGCTGCCTGAGACCTGGAACTCCAGGTGTGTGGTGCGTGCAGGGACCACCAGGTTAGAGAGGCAGCAGCCATGCGGTGTGAGGCGTTTGTGTAGCCTGTGCGGAGAGGAGAGAACAGGGATAGGCAGAGGCATAGTTGACAGGCTGCAGCAGATGGCTACAATAATGCAGAGGAGATCGGAATGAAATGAACTAAACATCAGGGAAAGGAGAGAGCAGGCCTTCCTCACCAAAAAAAAAAATATATATATATATATATATATATAACTCTCCCAACTTCCACCTCAGAAACTATCATTGTTTCACTGAACCACCCGAGTAAAACTCTCCCAACTTCCACTTTAGAAATTAGAATTGTTGTAAACTACAGCAGACTGTTATCAGTAGCTGTAATTAAGTACAGCAGCTACCAACCACCTAATGTTAATGCCTCGGATGAGGTTAGAAAAACAGCTGAATGGTAGCAGCTAGCTGGCTCAATCACAGGTACTCTTAAGCATGAAATAACATTGGAAACAATTAACCACAGTTGCAAAAAGTTACCAGTAGCTACCCGCTAGCTAGCTAGCTAGCTTTGTTGGTCCAAGTAGTGGGTAAGCTAGCCTCGTGCTTCGCCGGGGTCCGCCAAATACAGTCCTTACCTACAATAATTACCTACAATAACCTTCAATAACTACCTGAGTAAGCTACCTATAATACCAAACTACAATACCTACCTACAATCTAAATACATGGTTTAAGCTTAACTCAACACCATATAAGAAGCCAAGCTTACCTTTCATAACGCAGCAATGATTAAACGTTGGGTAGCTAGCACAAATATATTGTATTTAGCTACCACAGTACAGCCAGCTGGTAGTGTTGGCTGGCTAGCAATGGCTACTGTGTTGACTTTGTTTGAAAAACGGCGTCGCTGCGAACGAATGTAGCTGGCTAAAAGGATATTGTTTTTAGTTGCAACCGTTGCTAATAGCAACTCGCCAGCTAATCCAGGAGGTGAGTTAGCTAGCTAGCTTCGTGCTACACCCGGCACCGCCGAATACAAAAGTAACCTACAATAACTACACAACAGCTACCCACAACAGCCCACGATGCCTACCTATACTACTTAATAATATACAGCCCACGATGCCTACCTATAGTACCTAACTACAATCTATATACATAGTTTAAGCCTTACTCGACAAAGCCCAAGCTATGTATAAAGCCAAACTGGCAGACTGCAGTCAGTAGCCGAAATTAAGTACAGCAGCTACCAACCACCTAACGTTAATGATATCACCCTCTCCCCCTTTTTCATTCCAAATGAGCTATTGGAGCACGAGTTATTGCGCTTTGGGAAGTTTGCAAGTTCAATTAAGGTTGTCCCATTGGGTTGCAAACACCCGGCGTTGAAACAGGTAATGTCGTTTCGGCGACAGGTGTTTATGTTTTTGGACTCACCGGAGCAGACTTTGGAGTTATCATTTAAAGTCAAGTATGACAATAGACTGTATATGGCTTATGCTAGTACGGGTAGTCAACGGTGTTTTGAGTGTGGGGATGTTGGTCATAAGCGACATGCTTGCCCGAAAAGGGAGAAGGCAGAGGGAGGGGCGCAGGTGGTCTTCGTAACGCCTGGGCCCACTGATGTAGGAAGAGGTGGGCTGACAGTGGTAGAGCAGCCACACACATCTGTTGCTGAGGAACAAGTTGTCCGTGTTGAGGGCACAGAGGTGCAACTTGTACCAGAGGGAAATGTTATGCAGCAGGAAAAAATTGTTGTAGAAGGTAAGGATGGATCTGAAGGGCCATTTCCTCAGACTGGTGAGGAGGTGCCCAGTACGAGTGCTGTGGTACAGGAGGGGGTACATGTGGAGCTAATCTCCCAGGTAGTGGAGGAGATGCCCACTACAAGTAATGGGTTACAGGAGAGGGTTCATGTGGAGCTCATCTCCCAGGTAGTGGAGGAGATGCCCACTATGAGTGCTGGGGTACAGGGGGGCTAGTCTCCCAGGTAGTGGAGGAGATGCCCACTATGAGTGCTGGGGTACAGGGGGGCTAGTCTCCCAGGTAGTGGAGGAGATGCCCACTACGAGTAATGGGGTTCAGGTGGGGCTAGTCTCCCAGGTAGTGGAGGAGATGCCCACTACGAGTAATGGGGTTCAGGTGGGGCTAGTCTCCCAGGTAGTGGAGGAGATGCCCACTACGAGTAATGGGGTTCAGGTGGGGCTAGTCTCCCAGGTAGTGGAGGAGATGCCCACTACGAGTAATGGGGTTCAGGTGGGGCTAGTCTCCCAGGTAGTGGAGGAGATGCCTGGTACGAGTGATGGGGTGCAAGTGGGGGAGTGTTGAAAGGGATGTGGTAGAGGGGAGTCAGTGGTCTGTGGCCTCAGTTGAGGAGGATCAGGAGAAGGATATGGATATCTCTCTTGATACGATATCAGCTGGTGAGGACTCAATTTACGATCTAGAGGAGGTAAATGGGTTTCTGGATCAGACTTTTGGGAAATCTGTCAAATTGGCAGATTATTTTGATGTTGATAAGTTTGTGAGGTCAGCTGTGATGTTAGAGAAGACGGTGGGGTTAGACCAGTTGAGTGAGAAGAAGCGGTTTCGCTTGAGGAAATTTGTTACTGCTGTTGCAGCAGCAAAAGGTGGTGGGAAACGTGGTCAGGTTAAGAGAAATTTTAAATAATGATGATGATTATGCCTCATAGGGTGTTCTATTCTATTTGTCTGGTTTCTCTGTGGTATCTTCTGCTTTTCCTTTTTCTTTTCTATATGGAGGTACTAAAGGTAGGTTCTCTCAATATTAATGGAGGAAGGGACAGGAATAAGAGGGCTTGGGTATTAGAAGTAATAAAACAGAAAAGGCTTAATGTAGTTTTCCTACAGGAGACACATAGTGATGAGGAAAATGAGGCTGACTGGGGTATGTGGTGGGAGGGGCAGCATATACTCAGTGATGGTACTAATTTCAGTGCTGGGGTGGCAATCTTGTTTTCTTCAGGCTTAGGGGTGACTGTGGTATCTACAACAGAGATTGTCAAGGGTCGGGTTTTATTGGTCAAGGTGGATGTTATGTTTTTTTTTTTTTTTTTTTGAATGTTTATGCTCCTAATGAGGGTACAGAGCGTATTGTTGGTTTTGATAAAATAAAGGAAACCTTAAGACAGTGTGACCAAGAGGGGTGTATGGTTTTAGGGGGGGACTGGAACTGTACAGTGGATTTTACTGTTGATCGCACCGCTGAAGAACCTCACCTGCGGTCAGCCACTTGCCTGTCTGGTCTATTAACTGAGTTTGAGCTTTCTGATGTGTGGAGAGTAAGGAATGCAAAAGTTAGGCAGTACACATGGCTAAAAGTTAATGAAGGTCGTGTCAGTGCAGCAAGGTTAGACAGGTTGTATGTATCTGAGCAATACTGTAGTAGGGTTGGAAGGTGTGACATTACTCCTGTGGGTTTCTCTGATCACCATATTGTCACTGTTGATATTCACTTGTCCTGTCCACGAAGGTCATCATCTTATTGGTATTTTAATGTTAAATTGTTACATGATGTCATGTTTTGTGAAAGGTTTTTGTTGTTTTGGGAAAAATGGAGGGTTACAAAAGGGAATTTTGAGTCCTTGAGACAATGGTGGGAGGTTGGGAAGGCCCAAATACGATTATTTTGTCAACAGTATACTGCTCTGTCTCGAATTGAAGTTAAAGAGACTATCAGGGCCCTTGAGCAGAACATTAAATCTATTAAATTGAAGTTGCTCACTCAGAATGACCCCGGACTAGTCATGAACTTACAGGACAAGAAACATGAATTGAGGTCGTTTCTGCATGAAAGAGTGAAGGGTGCCTTGATTAGGTCTCGTTTCGCTTCCCTCAAGGATATGGATGCTCCTAGTGCTTTTTTTTTAAACCTAGGACAGTCGACATTGCAACGTAAACAGATGCCTTCGTTTCCCTGATGGGAAGGTGACCACGGATGACAGTGAAATGCGTCAACATGCCGTGGATTTCTATTCTGCCCTCTATAAGGCGGAGGATTGTGACTCTCTGTGTACTGAACAGTTGTTACACGGTCTTCCTCAATTGAGACCTGAGCAAAGAGTCGCATTGGACTCTGACATTACACTGCAAGAGCTGTCCACAGCAGTTATGCAGCTCTCAACAGGCCGAGCCCCTGGCATTGATGGTTTACCATCTGAGTTTTATAAGCACTTTTGGGGGTCTATTGGGGAGGATTTTTATGAAGTGGTGTGTGAATCTTTTCATGAGGGCTCTCTTCCTGTATCTTGTCAACGTGCGGTACTTTCACTGTTGCCAAAAAAGGGGGATTTGGCTCTCATAAAAAATTGGAGACCTGTTGCTTTGCTGTGTGCAGAATATAAAATTGTTTCTAAATGTCTCTCAAACAGGTTGAAAGAGTATCTGGGATTGTTGGTCCACAAGGACCAGTCCTACTGTGTACCTGATCGCTCTATTGTTGACAACTTGTTTCTAATAAGAGATGTTTTGGACATTTGTAAACTGTCTGATGTAAATGTGGGTTTACTTTCTTTGGATCAGGAGAAGGCTTTTGATCGTGTGGACCACCAGTACTTGTTTAAAACAATGAAAGCCTTTGGGTTTGGGGATGTTTTTTTGTCTTGGATGAATTTACTGTATGCTGGGGCCTCGTGTATGGTGAAGGTGGGGGCTGGTTTGAGTTGTCCCATCCCTGTCCAAAGGGACATCAGGCTGGGATGCCCAATTTCAGGGCAGTTATACAGTCTGGCGATTGAACCAATGCTTTGTTTTTTAAGAGCGAAGCTTACTGGTTTCTCTGTGCCAGGTGTAATGAAGGGTCCCACGATAGCACTGTCTGCGTATGCAGATGACGTGACAGTTTTTATTACAGGGGGTGAGGATGTTAAGGTTCTCTCAGACGCTTTAAAGGTGTATGAGGGGGCCTCCTCAGCTAGAGTCAATTGGGGAAAGAGTGAAGCGCTGTGGGCAGGCCAGCTTCAGATGGGGTCCGCTCCACGGTTACCAGGGGGGCTTCAGTGGGGCAGAGATGGGATGAAGACTTTGGGGGGTTTTCTAGGCTCCGATGTCTTTCAGAAAAGAACTGGGAGGGTGTAGTGGAGAAAGTGTGTGCCAGACTGTCAAGATGGAAATGGGTGCTGCCCCAGCTGTCTTATAGGGGAAGGGTACTGGTAGCTAATAACCTAGCTGCCTCTACCCTGTGGCACAGACTAATGATTTTACAGCCACCAAAGGGTCTGATACAAGAGCTTCAGAGGACCCTTGTCAACTTCTTCTGGTCTGGACAACATTGGATTAAAGCTTCAGCCCTGTACCTGCCACTGCACGAGGGTGGGCAAGGCCTGGTGGACATTTCTTCCAGGATCATGGCTTTCCGGCTTCAAGCAGCCCAGAGACTGTTGTACAGTGACGGTTCTAGCTGGGTTGACACAGCCTACGCATTGATGAGGAGAGCGGGCTGTTTGGGCTTAGACAAGCACCTTTTCCTCTTAAAGCTGGAGTGGGGTGAGTTGCCTGGCCTGACTCCATTTTATGAGTCTGTTATGCAGGCTTGGAGAGTTCTGGTCAAGTCCCGTAAGGCCTGCACGCCACCAGGGATGTGGCTTTTTGAAGAGCCTCTTTTTCACAACACTGCCATCCAGTCCCGTGTTCTGGGTTCAGCTAGCCTACGTTCATGCCTGTTAGGCGTGGGGTGTACTAAGCTGGGTCATCTGATGTGGAACAGGAATAGGTCGTTAGAGGAGCTGGGAGAAAGAGCGGGGATCAGATCGTCTCGCCTACTGAGGAAGGTTGTCGCTGAGGTCTGTGATTCCTTGCCAGTACTTCATCTGCAGTATGTGACTGACACTTCCAATTCTGATCGGTGGAAGGAGGGTCTGGATTATGTGTTCCCTGCACTGATTGTTAGTGCTGCGGCGGGGGCATTCGAGGAGGACGTGGGGATGCTGCTTTCCTTCGATACCCCGGAGCTGGGGGAGTTCAAGGAGGTGGGAAAGAAGGCCATGTACAGAATATGTGTAAAGGTGTCCCATGCCTCTTCCCTGGAAGGGGTAAAATCGATGAGGTGGGCGGGTGTGCTTGGTCCAGGTGCCTCCCCAAAAGGCTGTTGGCGAACATTATACAAACTGCCTATTGATAAGAGGACAGCTGACCTCCAATGGAGGATAATACATGGAGCCATAGCCACCAACATGTATCTGGTACACCTGGATCCTACTGTTGGGGAGGGGTGTCCATTCTGTGCTCAGTCTGAAACTCTGGCACATCTGTTTTTACAGTGTCCCAGGTTGGTCGGGATGATTGACCTGATCACTAATTGGTTCTCAGCTCTGGGAGAGGTTTTCTCTTCCCAACTGTATATATTTGGGCCAAAGTACAGGTTTAGTCAGAAAGGTGTAGTTGTGTTGCTTAATTTTGTGTTAGGGGCAGCAAAATTAGCCATATGGAAGACCCGAAAGAACAGTATTCGGGGACAGGGGTCTGTGGATGTGGTGGGAATGCTGGAGGGAATGTTGGCAGCAAGACTAAGGGTTGAGTTTGCCTATTATAAACTTGTCAACAATATTGATCTGTTTATGAGTATATGGGGTATTCAGAGGCTGTTGTGTTCAGTTACTGTGGAGGAGGAATTGGAGTTGTGTTTTTAATTGATGTGTAAATACGGTTTTGTATGAGTATTTGTGTGGTGGGCTCCCAGACCCAATAAAGATTATTTAAAACTCAAACTCTCTCTCTCTCTCTCTCTCTCTCTCTCTCTCTCTCTCTCTCTCTCTCTCTCTCTCTCTCTCTCTCTCTCTCTCTCTCTCTCTCTCTCTCTCTCTCTCTCTCTCTCTCTCTCTCATGTCTCTCTCTCTCTCTCTCTCAATTCAATTTCAATTTCAATTCAATGGCTTTATTGGCATGGGAAATGTATGTTAACATTGCCAAAGCAAGTGAAGTAGATAGTAAACAAAAGTGAAATAAACAATAAATATTAACAGTAAACATTACACTCAGAAGTTTCAAAATAATAAAGACATTTTCAAATGTCATATTATGTATATATACAGTGTTGTTACAATGTGCAAATAGTTAAAGTACAAATGGGAAAATAAATAAACATAAATATGGGTTGTATTTACAATGGTGTTTGTTCTTCACTGGTTGCCCTTTTCTTGTGGCAACAGGTTACAAATCTTGCAGCTGTGATGGCACACTGTGGTTTATCACCCAGTAGATAAGGGAGTTTATCAAAATTGGGTTTGTTTTCGAATTCTTTGTGGATCGCTGTAATCTGAGGGA